>NW_020194022.1:218132-442488 GCF_002847045.1 Aspergillus candidus | reverse complement strand
GGCTGCTGGGCAGGGGGAGCGCTGGGCTGCTGAGCGGGGGGAGCGCTAGGCTGCTGAGCGGGGGGGCTCTCGGCGTGGGGAGCGGGGGGGTTCTCGGCGTGGGGAGCGGGGGGAGCGGCGCTGGAGTGGGCCGGGGGAGCCGGGGCCTCATGGGTGGGCTGGGGGTTGGCATGAGTGGGAGGAGCGGGCGCGGTGGTCTGGCCAACGGGGGTGGTGAGCGTCAAGGTCTCGCAGGTGGTGGTGGTGACGTCGCGCTTCTGGTAAGCGGCGTTGGCGGTGGCGGCGAGGGCCAGAGCAGCGACCTTAGAGTAGTGCATTGTGATGGAGTTGAGAGAATTTGGAGGTGGATAAATTGGTTTTGTGGTGGTTGTGTGAGGAGAGAGAGTTGCTTAAGAAGCGAGAGAGTAGAGATTGGTTGGTTGTTTGTTTGTTTGATCGATTGAGGATGATGAAGTTTGATTGAGCTGGTGATCTGGGGGATCCTTTATAGGCCTCGAGATCCTGAGAGTCCTATCCGCAACCATCATGGAGTTGGTGGCGTTATCCCAAACAGTATGGTGTCTCTAGCTTTCTCGTGATCGATTACCCATGCAGTCAAGTGTCTGGAGCTGTGGAATGCGACGGAAACAGAAAAGCCCTAAGAGGAAAGCTTGACGTTCTGAATAAAGCCATGTCCGACAACACGCGTCCCGCACGTGACGGCCGATTGCAGCCCTAATCGGCTAGTTTGGAAAACAACGCATGGTTGCAATCGGTAACCGAACCAAAGCAGTCGAACCAAGGTGTGTCGATCCATTCCACAATCCCATGCCTTCAATCATCTTCCATCTACTGGATTTTAGAGGCGAATCCACGGTGGAGAGGAGCCTGTGAGCGGGACCAGCTAGTCTACGGCCCCTCTCGTCCCAGACGGAAGCATCCATGGATCGGTTGTTGGTTGTTTACAACTCCCCGCATTCAACCAGCTTTCGACCAGACAACATACCAGTATCGCTAATAACCGAGTGCATGGGTTTTATACATTCCATGTTCGATTCTTCACCCATGTCGGGTAATTCCAATGCCGATCAACGGCTGCACGCTAATTGCCGATCCGATGGTGGCGGATCGGTCGATGATCGGCAATCCGTATTAGGCTGATTTCTCTCGTGGAATGTAGTACCTTGGTTGATATGCTTCTATCGCTTGGGGAGACCCATGCGAATGTTTTTCGAATGGACAGAGTATGAGAAGTACAGTGATTCTCGGAAATGATGTCACCACCACTCTTTCACTGTTTCCAAATCCTAGTGCCAAGTCACGCTAAATTACTATAGGAATTGCTCCAATCATCGCCGATCTGTACTTGCACATAGCCCTGACTGAAGCCTGTTTGATTACCTGTCTTAGCTGTACAACCTTCCCTACGCGTCGATCTATCTTTTCCATGTGCTTTTGGACCCCAGGATTAAGACAAATGAACATGATTGTTCAATCAACGCATCGTACACAATATAATCCATTCAACTTGATCTCATCCACGGTATGATAAGCAGTGATAAATAAAGCAAAGGGCATGGTGCGTCACGACCAGTATGGAATGTTGGTATCTCGTGTCTTGTTTTCGCTTTGTATTGACTCTATCTCGTTCTGGAGCCAAGTTAAGTCTGCCATGGGAGATCCATTATGTGTGTCAACCGTCCAATTTTCGGTTTGTTTAGAGTCTTGTACTGTTGACCTGACAATTCCCTTGGCCTCTTCTGGAACGTTTGACCAGAGCGTGTAGCCACGGATACTAACGCGCGATCCGGGGAGACCGTAGCGTCGCCGGTGGAGGACGATTAGACGCCCGTTCATGACCGGTTCCTGCTCGAATAGACAAGCTTGTTGAAGTCCTTCGTCAAAGGTGTTATGATGGTAAAACTCATGATTTTCAAGAACGAAATCGATCTGTCTGCTTCTTTAAAAAGTCGCGGTAGTTGTCGTAGTCTACTAACCGCCCGATATCACCGGCGAGGATGAGATGCCTAGCGCATACGGGTATCTCAAAGGACGGGTATTGTTGATCAATTTCCAGATGGAGGTCCGAGAGGATTCGGAGAAATGGTTTGAAAATGGGGCGTATTTTCTCGAACATTGTGACTGTTATACTTGTCGAATGTTTTGAAACTGTCCCTGGGATGATGATACAAGAGACCATCAATCCAAGTGTTATAGGTGGGATGAAGTGGGCCGAGCGACCTGCAGACAGTGAAAGGCCAGTAAAAGGCCTGAAAATGATGTAATTGTTGTACAATGCATCCGGATATTAGGTATGAAACGCGGTGCCAACCTTAGTTCTCCCGTTGTCAACTTCATGAAGTCCATCCTGTTGCCATCGGAAGAATGGTAACAACATATATCTTTAGTACAAGGGGTTCATATACGTCTGCTTATATTATCATTTCCGAAAGCTCTTTCGCACTGTTGGCAGGGTTTGAGATTTATATCCCTTTGCGGGCGTAATAGGCAGAGAATTACTTTATACATAGGAAGGGGAAGGAAGGAAGAAAGGAGGGAAGGAGTTTCTTCTTCGGGCTATCGCGAGCTAACGAGGCAGTACACATAGGAACGGGACGAGGCGGGAGCAAGCCGCATAAACCACTATTTCTAGTAATTGACACTTGGAATGAATCACTAAATCATTGATATCAAATCCTCTTCCCAGTTTCCAAGGAATGTTCTTACTACCATCGCATATATTTATAACAACATGCTTCAAGAACGACTGAATGACGCGGCTATTGCCCTCCACTATCATCTGACCCAAGCCCATATTCCCCATGGTATATTCGGTGGCTACGCCGTTACCGTTTTAGGCAGCTCCCGGGAGACCAAAAACATTGATTGTCTCGCCTCCATCACCAAGCATGAAGTTATCACTCTCCTAGATGGAAAGAGTGGATTCGTGGCCAAACCTCGACCTCGACAGGACTGGATCCAATTTGTGTGGTCCGAAGCATCTGACGAACAAGAAAGCCCAGTCCGTGTCAAAATAATCTGTGAGATGTTTGGAGGTATATTATACCTCCCCTCCTCCATCTGAAGGCAGTTCGCGCTAACCTAACTATTTCCAGGTGCCAAATACAACATGAGCGGCGTACAACCCATTATCCGTACAGTCGAAGGCCGACATTTCGGGAAAGGCCCTTGCAGCCTGCTTGATCCGTTTCTCATTATGAAAGGCAAAGTTTGTGTCGCAGCATCTCGGTCGAAATTCCGCGATTTCGAAGATATCCAATGGTTGGCTGATCGGTATGGCGCAACTATCCAGGATCGATGGAGGGAGATCAAACCGCTGTATATTGGCCTTGCGATGAGGAGACACCCCGAGCTTGAACATCTGTTTGGCCAGTTGCAGGTGGATATTAGGGGGGCCAAGCTATTTGTTCATGGTGTTCCAACCCCTTCGGCTGTTACAGAACCGGCGGTTGGGGAAGCTCATGAGGGATTACTGGGATAGGAGTTACACTCACTCTCTCGTTTGTTGAGGTATATAATATTCTTATGTTGCTTGATTATAACACTAGTTTATCATGTGGTAAAGAGAAACCAGTGATATTCCCACACTAAATAAATGTACGAAGCCTACGGTGCCATGTCTTCTACGAGTTGAGCCCCTGTGACCATCGAAACGTAGCAAAAACAAGTAAACAAACAAGAAGACGCGCTCTCTCATACTCACATGCGAAACTCGAGATTCTTCGGATACATAATCCTGCCCATAACTTGAATCTCAAAGTCCCAATTACGAATGCCACGCTCGATAGCGAACGTAGCAGCACGAACGGCGGATTCGCGGGTTGGCTCGTAGGCGTCCACCTCAAGAATCATGTCGCCGTCTTCAGCCTTGATGGACTCCTTTGAGTCGAAGACCTCGTATAGGCGGGTGCGAAGCAGTCCAAGACACTGGAATAGCAGCTCGAGCGATGGGAAGTTTTGATCGGGGAGAACGAAGACGAAGTAAAATTTATAATGTGGGGAGTCGGGAATGAATAACTCGTCCCCTTGGGGATTGGCGGCTGCCATGATTTGTGTATCGATCTGAATTGTTTGGTAGGTGAGAGATGGGATAATTACTTAACCTTTTGGTTTGTAGAAAGCTCGAGGCTCCATTGGGCTTGGTGGGTTTGGGGCCTCTGACTAGTATTTATAGTAATCATCTTGACAAAATGGCTCTACCTGGATTCTCATTGTGTCAACAAAGATTGAAAGCATAGCACAAATCCATTATCCAATATGATTCTGCATTGTCAAGTCAGGATATTCGTGAAAGTCTTTGTAGACGGCGAGATGTCAACAAACGAAGATCAACGATCCCATCTGGAAGAGAAAGATGAAGGCGGAGAGAGACTAAGCCCGAACGGGTCAAGGAAAGTGATCGTCGCTTCTCCTCTTTCTTCTTTCTTTCCCTCTCTCTCTCTCTCTCCAATACCTCAACTTCACCATCTCTTTCATATTTCGCTCTCCGTCCATTCATTGTTGTTTTCTCGTTCTTCTGTCCTTTAGCGTTTGATTAGTCCGACCTCATGCATTCGTCCGCCCATGCCTTCCCGACGTGACTTAGCCAACCCCTCCCTCCTTTCTCCCAGCGGCTACGATGACGATGCCGACTCCTTGCGGTCTCCGTCGGAGCAGGATTCTGACTCCGAAGATGACGAGTTCATCCGTGCCTCTCGTACAACAGTAGAGCTCTCCCGACATGATCAGACCGTGTTGGAGGAGGAGGAAGAAACGGAGAATCTCTTGACTCGGAGCGGGCCCACACACGGGCTTCGTCGCATCTTTAGCCCCAGCCACAGTACCGTTCGGATTGGTAAAACAAATAAAAGACGATCGCGGAGGAGAGCTCGGCATGGGGATGGCAGACGGCGCCGAGGGGAGTTGATGTTTGAGATGGAGGAAGGGCACCGGGATGACGAGAGTTCGTTGCTGAGCTCCGAGTCGGACCTGGACGAAGACAGTCAGGAGAAGTACCCTCCTATACAGGTATGATCGTAGCTGTTGCTCTTTTCTCGAGGATCAAAGTCCGAGACTAATCTTTCGACGGTTCGTCGGTCTAGGAATCCCGACGTGTGACATGGTGGAAGTTGAGTCTAGTCTTTTCGGCCATCTTTGTTCTCTTCCTCATCTTCCTCCTGGGAGCGTACAAGGCATCTATCCAATTCCGCGCGTCCCAAACCAAACCGCTCCGATCGAATGGCACTGCACTCTTCGCTCCGACCACCATATACATATCTCTTGACGGATTTCGCGCCGACTTTCTCAATCGCGGCCTGACCCCCTTCCTCAACTCATTTGTCGCAGGCGGCGTGTCGCCACCATATATGCTCCCCAGCTTCCCCAGCGTCACTTTTCCCAACCACTTCACCCTGATGACCGGACTATATCCAGAAAGCCATGGAGTGGTGTCAAATACGTTTTGGGATCCAGCCTTGAAGGAGGAGTTCTACTACACCCACCAAGAAATCAGCATGCAAGCGAAATGGTGGAACGCAGAACCCCTGTGGATGAGGGCCGAAAACCATGGGATGAAGTCGGCTGTCCACATGTGGCCCGGCTCAGAAGCGCACATCGGTGGCGTGGATCCAACGTATCTGGATGAATATAATGGCTCCGAAGCGCTGTCCAAGAAGGTGGACCGTCTTCTAGGTTTCCTTGATATGCCGGGGCTGGAAATTGAGGATCAACCCCCCGCGCGCCCGCAGCTCCTTGCGGCTTACGTCCCTAATGTCGACGCGGATGGGCACAAATATGGGCCTAATAGCACGGAGATCCGTGGGACCATTGCACAGGTGGATGAGATGCTAGGGAGCTTGTTCCACGGCCTAGAGGCTCGGAACCTCACCGAGATCGTCAATGTCGTGATTGTCTCGGACCACGGGATGGCAACGACTGCGACGGAGCGCTTGGTCCAGCTCGACGATTTCATCGACCTCAACCTCGTCGACCATATTGACGGGTGGCCGTTGCGCGGTCTCCGGCCCAAACAACCGGAACACCTTGAGACCTTGCAAAGCCAGCTGAATAGTTTGAGAGAAAACTACTCCCACGCAGTGGAGATCTACACCCGCGAGGCCATGCCGGAACGTTACCATTTCCAGAACAACGATCGCATCGCACCACTGTGGGTCATCCCCAAGGCTGGCTGGGTGGTCGTCGAACGATCGGATTTCGACGCCGCGCGAGCCTTGCAGGATGGGAAGGAGTATCACCCCCGGGGGGTGCATGGTTACGATCACGAGCATCCGCTCATGCGCGCGATTTTTGTCGCGCGAGGCCCAGCGTTTCCCCATAACCCCAATAGCCGGGTGGAACCATTTCGTAGGTCTCCTCGTTTTTGGTAGATCCTCTAGACGTCAGTTATGCTAACCCGGACAGAAAATGTCAACGTGTACAACATCATCTGTGACTCCTTGGGGCTTCCACCCCAGCCGAACAACGGAACTCTGCGCCTTCCGCTCAAACCAATCGGCCTGCATTCCGATGCGGGCGCTCCAGCGGTGGAGGATCCATCGGATCCTCCCGCTACAAGCACCTTCGTTGCGGATACGCCTACTCACGCGGCTCCCGCAGACTCCAAGCCTACATCACCAGCAGAAGCACCTGCAGGTCCGAATCCCGACTCCGGGACTGAGGACGACGAGAGACCAACGTGGTGGGGAACGCTCTGGGGCAAAGTGGGGGAGGTGAAGGACTGGGCGACTGATGTCGTCGATACGGTGAAAGATAATTTCTTTTGATGCGTATCGTCGGCCCGTATCTTTACGGTCCACAAGATTTCCATTGCTATTTAGATACCCTATATTAATATTATAATCAACAGCACCCGGACCCCTTGGAGCGGGATCTAGATTTGGATCGATCCGCACTAGGCTGCAGTCAGCCTCAAGTGACGATCTGCTGATGCTTTCACGGTCGGTTGGAGCCTTGTCATGCCTTTATGCGGCGTTTGTTTAGGCTGCGATGGTAACCCAAGCAAGCCACCAACAAGGATGACGTCGTGAGGCTCTGCCCGTGTGTTCTTCATCTCTATAATCTATATATATCTTCTCGTTCCTTTCCCTTTCTTGGGAAAAAATGCTTTTTTCTTCCCACCACACCTGCCTGGATTGAACACCCGCCCATCATGAATCGCACCGTCACCCCCACCGACTCTGTCTTTCCCTCCGATGCGGCCCTCCTCGATGCGTTCATTCCTGGCTATTCTATGGTTTCGGGCCTCTTGAGGACATATTTACAAGTGGATCTCTCCGCCTATCTGCCATTTCTCGCCCTCTCAGCCGTCGTAGTCTTCTCAGCCAACTACCTAGTCATGCGGTTCTGGTACCTCATCGAAGAATACTGTGTATCGACGGCGGAGATCCGGATGGACGACGAAATCTCCAAGCACGTTTTGTTCTGGGTCGCACAGCAGCCGCTCACCAAGAAAATGCACCACTTCATCGCTGCCACGCGCATATCGCCCGGCATGTACTTTTACGACGACATGGATGGCGAGCGCGATGGCGAAGACGCATGGAATGAGCAGGACGAGATGGACGAGAATGGCAACGTGCTGGACGATTTTGATGAGTACTGGGCCAGGACGAAGACGCGCGACCGGTTCAAACGACTGCGGTTCACGCCCGCCGCGGGCCGCCATTACTTCTGGTTCCGTGGACACCTGCTCTGGTTCAACCGTGTGCGTGAGGACAATAACCCAAACGCCGGCTTCTTCATGCTCAACCCCGAGCGCCTCTACATTTCGTGCTTCGGCCGCAACCCGGCCGTTCTCAAGGAGCTGCTGGCCGAAGCCCAGCACGCCTACGTCGGTCGCGATAGCAAAAACACCGTCATCTACCGCGCCCAGCGCGATCGCTCCCTCACCGTCGACTGGGTCCGCTGCATGGCTCGCGCCCCGCGCCCGCTCTCCACCGTTGTTCTCGACGCCGCCCAGAAGCAGGCTTTCGTCAACGACATCAAGGAGTACCTCCACCCGCGTACCCGCCGCTGGTACTCCAACCGCGGCATCCCCTACCGCCGGGGCTACCTACTGCACGGCCCCCCCGGCACCGGCAAGACCAGTCTCAGCTTCGCCGCCGCGGGGCTCCTCGGCCTCGAGATGTACCTACTCAACCTCAGCTCCAAGACCCTCACCGAAGACGACCTGATGGGTCTCTTCCACGGACTCCCCCGTCGCTGCATCGTCCTCCTCGAAGACGTCGACTGCGCCGGTATCACCCACCAGCGCGATCCCGACAGCAGCTCCCCCGCCAAAGATGCCCCCGACGCGGCCTCATCGGACCCCGCAACCGTCACCGATACTCCGGCCGCCGCCAAAGACGCCAGCGACACCAAAGACCAAAAGGGCGTCTCCCTCTCGGGCCTCCTCAACGTCATCGACGGCGTCGCCGCCTCCGAAGGCCGCATCCTCATCATGACTACCAACCACATCGACAAACTTGACTCCGCGCTCCTCCGCCCTGGCCGCGTCGACATGTCCATCGAATTCGGCTACTCCGCTGCTGCTGACATTCGCGACCTCTTCGAATCTATGTACACCGCGCGCGAGGAAGACTTCCACTCTGCGGCCCTTAAGTCAAAACACTCGGTGGAAAAGACAATCTCTACTACCTCTTCCTCTACCACCACCGACAAGAACAATACCACCAACGATAACAACAACAAGAAAAAGAAAACAGACCCCCTCAGCCGCTTCTCACCAACCGAAATTCGCTCCCTAGCAGCTAAATTCGCGGACGCAGTCCCCGCAGGCGAGATCTCCGCCGCTGAGATCCAGGGCCACTTGCTGAACTATAAGACTGCGCCGGACGTGGCCGTCGCTGAAGCAGCGAAGTGGGTGCGCGGTGTCAAGGCTGGTCGGAGAGCTCAGACGACCTCCTCGTCGGGGGGTGTGTCTGCCTGAGGCTCCCGCTTGTCGGATGCCTCTTTGTCTCTCTGTGATGATGAGGCCAGGAGCCTGAGGCTCTCATACATGCGTATGCGTATTTGCATACATGTGGCATGCGATTTACGTGCGCACGTGCGTGCGTATATTACAGGAGTAGGTACGTATGTATGTATGTATGTACGTACCTCGGCTTGTTTCGGTTCTTGGAGATGACGAAGATGGCATGGCTTTCTTGCATTTCTTGCAATTCTTTTCTTTGTTTCTTCTTTTATTTGCTGCATACATACATACGTGATTGCATACATGCATGCAGACATACGCACACACGTGGTCCCTGAAAGACGCTGACGACGACGATGACGATGACGCACTTACTTACTCACTTACATTTACTCACCTTCGGTGGTCGTTTCCTTTGATAGATAATCTCCCCTATTGGGCTTGTTTCGGTCAATACTAATTCCATTTATCACATTGTGTTGTGGTGTGCTGCGTTGCGTTGCGTTTATTATCTCGGGTTTGGTCCTGGTTCTGGACTGGATTGCTGTGGTGATAGATGTGTGTACTGAGTCATATTATGGTATTGTGTATTGAATAATAGTGCTGTGTGAATCCCACATTACTGTATGGATTATTTGCTCGTAGAGTCCAAGTAAGTTATCCTAGAAGGAAGTATCTGGGTAGGTTGGGTGATAGAATAGGACCGTTTGATGGTAGATTGAAGATAGACATGTCTGTCCAAACGACTCGCCCTCCCTCATCCATCTCATGAGAGAAAAGAAACACGTGAAGAATTGATCAACACGAGAAAAAGGGAAAAACAAAAAAGAAAAAAAGACAAATTGACGCCTTCCCGCCGAACTCCCTCCCGAACTCCACCCGGTGGTGCTTGCCATGACTGTTGAACAGTCAGGCTCTAGAATAGACTAGATAGAGATAGGTAGATAGATAGATGTGCACGATCATTCACTCTACAGGAGAGCCACCTTCCCATCCGACAGGCTCACTTGCGCCACGTACGTGCAGCGCTTGTGTTCCTCACAGAACCCGTGGAACAGCATGCGATCGCCGCAGGGGCACACGGTGCCGCCGCCGGGGGAAATCAGGCCCCAGTCGCCGGTCTTGAGCAGCCGCTCGTTGGTCTTGACGTAAGGGCCCATGAGGGATTTGGAGGTCGCATAGCGGACGTCGTAGTTGGGGTCCGTGAAGCAGTGGGTGGAGTAGAAGAGGTAGTAGGTGTCGTCTTTGAAAATGAGGTTGGGGGCTTCGACGAGGGGCCCGTCGGTGTCGTCGCGGTCGAGGATCTCCACGGGTCCGCCGATGACCGTGATCCCATCTTCGGCTACCCGCTGCAGCATGATCGGCGTGGGCTTCTTCGGCTCTATCCCGTTGTTGCAGTCGCCGCCGTTGCCGATGCTGTTCCCGTCGACTTTGTACACCACGTACCGGCTGCCGTCAACGTCCTGGAACCCGGCGGGGTCGATTGAGCCGCCTTGGTCTAAGGGGCAGGAGAGGGGCGTCTCTGTTGGGATGTAGGGACCTGCTGGGTCGGTGTCGACTGAGACGGCGCTACCGACGCAGTGGTGGTCGAGAAGGGCCTTGGCTTCTCCCGAGTAGTACAGGACGTATTTGCCATCGTTCTGGGGTGCTCTGTTAGTGGGTCTTGCTTTGGTTATGTAGATATGCTACGTTAGGACGTACCCGTCGAATTACGTCCGGGGCCCAGTGGTCTTTCTCCGTCTCCCAAGGTGCCACGTTAGGCAAGGCATCGATGTCGAGGACTGTCCATGTCTCGAAGTCCTTGGAGCTCGCAACCTGAACCTTCTTGTCCTTGCTGTTCGTACCGAAGGCGTACCAGATCCCTTCTGGCGTCTCGACAAAGCTGGGGTCGGGAAAGTCCGCGTTGATGACCAGCCGAGCGCCCTCGGCAGCCTTGAGGGGAGAGGCAATGGCACTCGGAGCCAGGAGAAATAGCCCCGACGTCAGCGTAGCTATCGCAGGGGACCACATCTTGCGCGGAAGGTGTCAACGGAATAGAGTATAGTGATCGACAGGGAGAAAAATGCTAGCAAGGTTTAGGTGGTTGGAAGGCACGCAGATCGGAGCTTGGAATGAGAGAATGGAATTCCTGAGAAGCCATATTCGATCCTCTGAGAAGCATGCCATTGCTTTATATTGGCAGCTTTCGAACGACGATGTCCAGCATTCTTTTTGGCCGCATTGGGGCGATATGCGGTGGGCGGCTGAACGAAATCATCCATCACCTGATTGTCACACAGGTCACAATAAGGACTGCATCTACCGGTCTGGATAGTTTGCAGAATAAGCATCGGCAGGCCATTGGATTGGTATCCAGCCTGTGGGGGCTCAAACCTCTGGGAGGCTTCATCTGCGCGTAAAGTGGCGGAGTTTGGACGTTTTGAGTAGGATGACTGGGTCATCATGCGAGAACGCCAGGCGGACCACACATTGGGTATCGGTGGGCATTCTTGGGGCTGCACTCGGAGAAATTCAAAATTGATACATGTGGTCCACAATGGGGAAAGGACGACAAAGCAGACGCGAAATGCGAGCGGCTGAATCCGAATGCGGCGAATGCGTTCATACCGGCCAAACAAAACGGGTCTTCTCCAAGCAATTGTAAATGACCGCCCCGCAACAAGATCTACGAGGCATGGATCAACGGGTCACATCCGCTATCCCTTAATTGACTTTTCTGGTTAATGTCAAAGATTGGCATCTGAGACAAGCTGTGGGTCGTACTGCCAAGGGGGCTGCGGCTGCGCTGACAGGATAATTGCGTCGCGATTAATCCCTGGGCCCGAGGACAACCGCTGCCTGGGAAAGACCTCGGGCGGAATGACATATTGGCGATTGCATATACCTCTCTAATGTAACTCTGTTGTTTGATCGCCACAACAGATGATATGATTCGGCATGTTAGGTGTCATTGTTCAGGCACATCAGATTGTCGGGCCGGCTGCAAAGATGAGAGGCATGCTAATGACGTCGTCCGAGGCTTTCGGGGGCCGAACAAATTGATCAAAAAACCAGCCCCAGTCAATACCGATCGAACCGTCCAGTCCTGAAGATCCTGATCTTCGCTGTACCATAGTTAGTAGTCACCTACCATCCCCGCACACCTATCATCGTCTCCGTTACTAGGATCAGTTAGAAACAATCTGCCGGAAAGGATGAGCCTAAATCCATTAGGAAAAGGAGGAGCCATGGTTCGGACTGCCCGCTGGCACATCATCCGACGTGCATAAGGTCATCTGGGAACGTTATACAGTGTACTCCGTATTCAGGAATGAAGATCCGTCATTGGTTCTAGCCATGCAGTCCCAACCACAACAACTAGCAAACATGACGAGCAACCGGTTCGTCATCAGCAACAACCGTTGAAATCCAAACCACCAATGCAACGGCGCGCGATGCATGGCACCGAAAACCCCCCGAACTCTGGACAGCCAGTGGGTTCCTATCCGCCGATTTTCAGGTACCAGGAACGCAAATCCCGGGGCCCACAGCCCCGATGTGAGAGAGTTCAATAGTTAGTCAATCGTTAGAACTCTATCTCGCGAAGAAGTCGGGTTTTGAGAGATCCACCGGCCCCCGACCCCTAGCTTCAAGCCGTGGGGAGGAATTGTCGATCTTCCCATCTTCTCCCCGACCAAACCCCTGTGACTGAGAACGGAGGCACAGTCAGCAGCAGGCTCAAAGTATAGCGTGAGCAGAGCAATCAACATCTTGTACACCAACAGTCGTCTGACTCTCTTTTTTCCCCCATGGTGAGATCTCGTGCCCAGGTCTGGGTAAAGTCGGGCGCATACAATGTGGTTGCGTTAGGCAAGGTTTCAATGTTGTAAGGCTCACATGCGCGAAATATCATCAGCAAGGGGAGATTCACCGGTTGAACTGCGGGGTAGTACATAGGAGAGAGTGCAATGAAGAGAAGTGGGGGAAATGACGAAAGATGAAAGATGAAAGATGACGCTGAGTGGACGTCTGGGTCTTTTCCGGGTTGGGAATTCAGGCGGCCTGAGGCCATAAGGCTATCTCATCCATCATCAAGTAGTTGCATTGTGTCATGGTCATCGTATCGTGGATCATATATACATATAGAAATTGAACATCAAGTGTTCCCCCAAACTCCCTTCATATACATGCCCATCAAACCCGGAATTTGCATGCGAGCAAAGGATGTGCAAAAGAAGGGGAAAGCAAGAGCTAATGCCCCGACAAAATCCAACTCTCAAACGGAGTCCCACGCATCTGCCTCTTCCCATCCTTATCGGCATGATACAGCACAGGCTCAAACTCACAAGATGACGCATATCGTCTCACCAAATACCTCCAGTAGCACGACTCCGCCGCAGGCGTCAGATATCGATCGCGGAAGGTTCGCACGGCGTTATTAGCAATGCGCTCCGCAGCCTTGGGGTTATCAATCAGGAACTCTAGTTTTTTGTGGAGATCAGAAAAGTCTCGCTCGACCTCGACGAAGTTTGCGTCCGCTCCGGACGCAATCAGAGCTGCATGGTGGGCTTCGCGCCAGACCAGCTTGTGCGAGACCACCACGGACCGGCAGTTGAGGAGGTACTTGCCTCGTCCGGAGAAACTGCGGCCTTCGGTGTGTGCCAGGAACATGTAGCGACAGTGTTCTTCCATGGGTAGCAGGTTGAATCGGACATCGTTCTCCTCGTCCCAGTCGATGACCCTTACGCTCCCCCAGCTCTGTCCCTGGACGGCTTTGAGAAGCTTCCCTCGGATCTCGGCGTTTGTGTTCACGCTGCCGCGCCAGAGGAGCTGTTTCTTTTTCTCTTGAAAAGACATTCCCGGGGTTACACTGCCATCTGGTGCGATCTCCCCGTCATCGACGGCGGCGATCCGACGTCGGATCTCCTTGTACGGACCGACCTTGACTTCCGGCCAGGACCAGTACCCAAAGTCAGGCATCAGCCACACAGTGCTGTCTTCGTCGCGCTTGGAGTAGGACCACACCGGTCCTTTACCGTTGCTGAAGTCGTCCGAGGACAAAACAAACTCAACATTGGGGATACTGTGTCGATCAGGGATGGCCTGCAGCGCGCGGTTGAGCGAGCTCAGAGTCGACTTGGCTCGAGTCTGCGTATAAGTCATGTCCGCATAGTCGACAACATACAACTAGTCCAAACCGCCCTATCAGCAAATGCCATACCATCTTACACAAGACACCAAGGAAAACTCACCTCCCCATTATAAATCAATGCCCTAAACATCCCATCCTCCACAACCAACTCATCCAGCTCCTTGTACTTCACCGGATTTGCCTTTCTCCCCTCAAAAGTCTTATCAACCTCCACAAACAGCTTCGGAAAAGCCGCCAGACACTGCTCTTCCGAAAGCCCATGGTTATTCGCGTCCCGCCCAGTCACATATTCCCACTTCTCGGTGTCGTTCGCGCAGCGGCCGAACGATCCATCCTTTGGAGGTGGAATCATCGACGACTTTAGTGCATATTTGGTGACGTCGTTGGAGAATCGGCCTTCGAAGACGAGGAATGTGATTATGGCTAATGAGACGAGCGCGCCCGTGCCTAGGAAGCGGGCCCAGGTGCTTGATTGGGGTTGTTGCCAACGCATGGTGGGGTTCTTTTTTTTTTTCCGTATTGGGAGTTTTTTTCTTATTGAAGATATTGATCGGGTTGAACGTTAATGCTGGGGATGGCGTGTATAGCATGGGCGTGCGGTGCGGCCGTGTTTGGATTACGGCAGTTGGTGCTGCTGCGCAATGGCCATCGCGTTTCCAAAGATCCCTTTTCTGGAGCGAAATAAAATTCCAAATAGCAATAAAGTGGAAGGTTTTTTGGATCAAAGCAGAGAACAATAAGAAGGCTGAAGATAATCCATTTGACTCTGGTTGTTCTCAAGTCAGACAATATCGCGGTGGTTTCCATGGCAACACCTCGGCGCAATATCATCATTGGCTCATCTTGACAGTTAATTAATCCATGATCCCCTACTACGAATCAACAATAGTAGGTAGGCAGCATCCGGTAATAATAAGTGGTGCTACATTTTTATCATATAAGTCCACCCTTCCTCCGAAATGAAGAGAGGCCAACGATCAGCGCCGTTGGGGGCCCTGGCGTCACCAACGGCCATCTATAGGTCGGGGAACTACTTCTTAAATATGTACATGGAGATCGCAAGTGCTAGAAAGGGCAGATGTATGTGTATCCGGGGGTATCTCAAAAACAATCGAGGATGAAGGGATTAGATGCAAGTTGTATAGTTCAAGCGAGGCAAAACTGCCACGAAAAGATGGGGATTTGGGAGGGGAGCCAAGATATAGACATAGTGGGTTCTTCAGGGTGGGGTGAACGGAAGGCCAATGTAATGGGCAAAGATCAGAAGAAAGGGCAAAGCGTGAAACACACGAGAAGGAAGTGTTCATGACTGGCATAAAATTCAGAAGACGGGCAGCGTAGGTGAGGGAATAGGACCGCAAGTTTAGTGCCTGAAGCCGTTCGCGTCCACTCTGGGCCCCTTGCTGCTGAAGTAACTCTCGTCAATCTTCAGAATCCATTCCACCTTTTGAGCCTCGGTCCGGCTCGCGAAAAGGAATGTGTTCTGTGGTCCGTACAATGCGAAGACGTTGGGGCGGTCCGTCCCCGCTCCGGGACCGTCGAGAAGTCGCGCGAAGTCGGGAGCATGGTCGACTCGTGAGGTCCTCAGGTTGATGGCGTTGATCTCGTCACCTTCAGGCACTGAGTACACGTGAAGATACGGTCGGCGGAGTTCAACGAAACGCCGAACCCAATGGGTATACGTATCATCCGGAGACAACAAATACCCAGACTTCAAAGAGGAGGGGTTCTTCGGTAGTGTTTGAATCGTGGCGATGAACCGCGGCGTAAGAGTCGCGTCGTCAGAGACAGAACTGGCATCGTCGGCTGAAGCTAGCGATTTCGTACGCGAGGCAAAGGCTGCACCTCCTGCCGGGGGTTCCGTATTGCTTCGGACAAGAACGGCATCGACTGAATCGGTCTTGGTCGACCAAAGTTCAACATACTTCCGGAGAATCTTCGCTTTCCGGTCTGTCAATTCTTGCGTGCGTAGAGGTGTCGAACGGCCGCTACGAGGGGGGGACGGGACAAGACTGCTGGCACTGAGGGCGCCTTTAGCCGCATTTAACTCGGCAACTCGGTGGCGCCGTTTACGGGCCATCACATAGTCCCGGACAAGAGAAATCTTTCGCGGAGCCCATGCAGTGAGAAATTCCTCGCCTTTGACATAATCATTCTGGGTATTCATGCGCCAAAGATCGGCCGCGCGCTTCGCTGACACGGGACGGACAACCAGGGAAAACATGCGAACAGTAGAATGCACAATCCGGGTAGAGTTAAACAGCTGCTTGAACATTGACTGTTGGCGAACGTATGTGCGACCTTGAATTTGAAGAGTCAAATCCCCACTGAATCCAACGGGATCTTGCAGACGTGAAGATAGCAAATCCCATCGGATTGTCACCTGCACTCGATACTTCTCCGCAGTTACCCTATCGAGGAGGAGCGAGCCATGCAAGCTGGAGTCCCACTGACCAATCAAAGTAACGTTCGATGTTCCATCAGCGTTGTCTTTCACCATGGGTTCTTGGACAAACTTGAGAGGGACGTCTGGCGTCTGCAGATCCTGGTCAGGGATCTTCCCCCACGGATCAAGCAGTCGCACTGATCCCGCGCGCACGTTAGCCAGATCATCCCATGGCAGGCTTTCAGTCGAGCTATACGTCAAATTGATCAGAACGCGACGCTGGAGACCCTGGTGCAGCTGATAGGTGCCAGCATCCAGACTATTGCTCTGCACGACCTCAACAGGAAGGTATTCTCCGCTCTCCGTCATTTCGAGGACCTGGATTCTTGCGAAAACGTCATGTCTCTCTTCGGAAAAGAATTCCGATTCCGCAATACGTGGTGTCTTGCGCTTTTTGCGCGGGGCTTCGGCCGAATCGCGCATGTCATCCCAGCTCAGAAGCTTGTCGAGATGCATCTGAGTCACCCGTGCATACACGCAAATTTTCAATGCAGCGGTCCGCGGGCTGGAAAGCGGCAAGCTCATGCTGTGGACACTCTCGAAGCGGACAGCGCTTTCATCAAAGCCGCTGATCATCTGAGTTGTGGTGGCGCCGCCTTCATCCGAGATACCGGGGAAAAATAACTGCGCATGGACTTCCGTGCCCTCCCACTCGGCAAAACCAATCATATCACGCATGACAACGTTGAATTTGAGCGTAGATGATGGGGCCTGCGCCGATGAAGGTTCCAAAGACAGCCGGATTATACCGACGACATTGTGTGTATATGGCGAAATCACTTCGACAGAAAAGTCTTGTACTCGGGTCTCGAAAACAGCAGTGAGCGGGATATCTGCGTCTCCAATAAGAGAATACTGAGGCGAACATGGTTCAGAAAAGGGGTTCTCAAGTTTGAAGTGTTGGATATAATCCGGTCGGTCGATATACTGGTGCAGCTGACGCATAGCCTGGAGGCGACGCTGGAGCTTCTCGACGGACCAGAGATGGACCACGCATTGTTTGAAGTCAATTACACGGACAGCAATGCATGGTTTCTTAGCATCATCCAACAAAATGTCTTCATCTCCAGAGATGCCGTTCAGCACGAGATCGTAAGACGATGCCATATTGTGCCCATGATCAACGACCGCGAATTGGAAAACGACATTTTTGTCCATAATGTGGCTCATAACTTGAGCTTCCTTCAATAAAGAAGCATGCTGGAGGACATTTTCTGCCATACGGACGTAGTTCTGCTGCGACCAATGACGGAAAATCGTACTGGCGATCTCGATCTCCCGGGGGTCCAGCTCGGCAAAGCCATTCTCGTAGATCCTGGGAATGGGCTGGCCCATGTCCTTCATGTGGGACTCGAAAGCTTGCTTCTGCCGCCGGAGCTGTCTCTCATACTCTTCTTTCGTCGCCCGGAGGGCAACTTCCATACGAGCTTTTTCGGACTGGAGACCTTCGGGTCCCCGGGTCGGGGAGAGTTCTGTATTCCGTAGCTTAGTTTGGTATTCTTCCTTCTGTCGATCGAGTTGACGCTGCAGGTCCTGGCGAGCAGACTGCAATGCTACGTCGTTGCCACTTTGGCCGTCATCGTCCTCATTGTTACGAGGCGTGCCCGGAAGAGTTATCGCTGTATCCAATGAAAAGTTGTCGAGGGTTCCATTGGACATGTATTTGTCACGGACAGGGAAGGAGCTCAGGGAATCGGAATCCTCGTCATTCTCGGCTCGCCCACGTCGAGTCGCCCGCACCTTTTGCACATCTTCAAACAAAGCATCCAGTTCGTCATCGCGCATGTTGGAGATATGGTCAGGGCCCATGACAGCACTGACAGCTTCACGACGGGCATTGAGCCAATCCGAGTCGCGGCCCCGCGAAGGCATAGGAGAATCCGCTCGACTGGAATCGCCATCGACCTCCGAGCCAGCCTTGCTCAAGTTCCGATCGTGGCTTTTGTTGGGCGCGGGTGAGCCAAGCTGGCTTGTGGTAATTGAATGACGCAGCAAGCTTTGCTCGACCCTCTCGGCACGGGCCTCTTGGGGATGGTTGAAACGGAAAATGTGAAAGTCACCCATGATGATCCTAAAGCCACTTTTGAGGCGTGTAGGCTTGTCAACACGCTGCCCGTTGACCATGATCGCTGCACCCTCGCTAGGCACGAGCGTAACCACATTGTCCACATTTTCAAATTTGCAGTGGTCGTCCATTATCTTAGAACCATTGAGTCTGATCTCCACATGACTCCCTTGATCCATGTTGCCAACCAGTGTGGTTCCAGGTTTAATATTATAAACAAGACATTCGGCCAGCAACGGGTCGTCGCTAAGGTTGACCAAATGGGGCATTTTCTTTGGGGTGCTCATTCCAACGAACCCCTTTTCAATGCTGATTCCGAGTTCCTCCAGCGCTGCTTCACGTTCCTTGTGGATCTGCTCCGTCTTGACGAGTTTCTCTTCCCATGTCTCGTTCAAATCATTGTAAAGCTTCTCACTTTGGTTGAGCTGCTCCACAATCTCGGCTTTGCTGACCTTGGTAACCGAGCCGTCCGATTTCTGGATAGAGACTAACTGTTTTTCCAGGGGAGTATCTGGCGGGTAGTAGTCGTCTGCAGCGGGTGCTGCGCCGCCGGCGCCTGGCGCACCGCCTGCGGCCACCCCTGGCGCACCTCCACCGAGCTTCGATCTCAGTTGCAACAGTTCTTCCTTCAGCTCCCTGATCATTCTTGCATTTGGATCCTCGTTCACGACCGCATGGTTCTTGATACGCTTAGCGGAATCGGCATACCGAAGGGTACCCAGTGTCTCATCATAATTGATGTCTGCCGGCGAGATGGCAGCGATCATCGCTGTCATGGAGTTACCACCAAGTGAGTCTTTCAGGAGCCATGTTAGAATGGAATCACGATAAGGAACCATGGAAGCATTCTTTTTCTTGCCGGCGGCCACGTCTGCAAGAGCGGCAATGACACGACCCAGCGTCGACAGCGAACGATTGATTTCCGCTCCTTCCTTCAGACGTGCACCAGTTGCGCCAGTGGAATTCGCTCTCTCCGAACCCGCAAGATCGACCAAACTAATGCGCGAAACCTTTTCCGAGTCCATAGAAGTCTCCGCATCGTGACGCTTTTGGCTCAGGGTGAGAGTGAATACGGCGTGGGATCGACTGGACGTCTCGTTCATGTTCGTAGCAGCGACAGTTCTGGCCTTGTTACCTTCGTCCATCAAATTCTCGATTTCATCAAAGGAGCGGACAGCAAGCTTGGAGAGATCTTCGACGTATGGACCCGTAGACGGGTGTTCGCGAACTTTCAGATGGCCTTTATTCGAGGGATTGAGGAGATCGCGGACACGTTCGTTGTAGATTTCGATGTAAGATACTTCGACATTACAACTGAGGTTGCCTTCTCTCTGGATCTCCGAGATCCGCTCGAACATCGACTGACAGATCCTCGGGATAACACCATACTCCTTGCCATAACCCATCATCGAATAGGACTTCCCAGAACCGGTCTGCCCATAGGCAAAGATACAGTTGTTGTAACCCCCAAAAGCATTATCCAGCAGCGGCGTGCCCAGATCGTCGAAAAGATTGTCCTGACTCGCATAGTTAGGGGCCTTGTTGTCAAAAGACCAGTAGGATCTATCGAAGGCGAAGTTCTTCGGGCCTTCCGGTCCACCCTTCCCTCCCTTTCGGGGTTGTTTTGCTTCGGCATTCGGTGGAGGGATGAGGATGGTTTGGTCTCCTTTCATTTGCACGATACATTTCGAGCCCTTCTCCTTTTCTACAATCACGGATCATCCCCTGGGTTAGTCGGCGACTTAACAACCAAGATACACTCCTCGAGGCTCACCTCTGCTGTTAAAAGGCCGCACCCGCACCACCACCTTAATGTTTCCTCCGCCTCCTGGAGCCATTATGACCGATTCCCCATACACCCGGGGTCCGACAAGCGCCTGCGCGTACTCGAAATTTGGGTCCCCTTAGCGGACACCGCGCGCAAGCGAGAGCAAGGTGAGAAAAAAACACGAGTCGCGAACGCCACCGAGAGCGCCGCTCTGGTGATAAATGCGCAAGCCGATTTACCTCCCGATCCGGCCTATCGCACCTGATGCCGTGAGAGTCGTGCCCGCGGTGTGGCTGGTTCGAGATGGGATGTTGGTCGTGAATGTCAACAAAGACGTCATCTATCTGTTTTAAGTCCGACGCGACTCAGGGGTAACGTGGCCGCAACTCGAGCTGCCGTGCAGCACTAAGGGCGACCGGGTTCGCGACAAAAGGTAGGCGAGTCCTTTCGGAGGAAGAAATGATATTGAGGGATGGAGATGGAGAGGGAAAGGGAAGAAGAAAAAAGGGATTACGAAGAAGTCAGCGATCGGCTCGAAAGTCGCCCCCCCCAGGCACGGGAAAAGCCACATGAGAACCCCCGAAAAGGCGGGCGGGATTGCGGCGGATGAGGTAAGCGGTCTGGACGAGGTTGCAGCCAATTAGAGGCTGATATACCCCGTTTTTCGATCCCCGCGTCGCACTCGGTGGGCGTACCATTATTGGGATAGGCAGGTCAACAAGGTACCGTAAATGAAGTGGTGGGCAAATAATTCCACTCTATTCAATATCCCAGCAAGGAGACCAACACTGACTGCGGGTTCTGCGTCTGTTGCACGTGACTATGGCTGGACTCTTCAAACCCGCACTAGGTATGCCTTCGGGTTACTGTGTAGGATTTCAATCACTTGGGTTGTTATCCATCCTGTCATTCGTAAGGCAAACATCTAGTAGGTAGGTAGCTGTTCGGACTCCGCAAACAGTGTAGAGTATAGACATCTCTAGAATAACCAAACCACGTTATAATTTGGATTCGGCAATAGTGGATCTGCCGATGAGGAACAATGGTTCCTCATCGGCAGATTCGTAAGTAGACCATCATCCCTAATCATATAGAATATATATCCTATTGACTGCAATAGGGGGGTTTTTGTTTTTGAAATTCATTCTGTGATCAGCCACTTTGAGATCTGATCACTCGACTCCTTGGTGAGCACGTGACCAGTGTACATGGTGGGAGAGGCACATGACACCGCTGGCGGCTGATAGAATAGAGAACAAAGAATATAAGTCTGACATTCGGTTATTAGGTTAGCTGTTAGTGAATGGCGCTGGGTGCGGCTTTTTCTTGTAACACCGTTCAAAGTGTGGTCGGGCATAACATATATATATCTACATGTTTGGGCATTATCCACACAAACCAGTCTTAGTAGGGAGTAGTGTACATTTGGGCATTCCCACTATGCAGGCTACTAGGTAATACTAATTGATAATAAAGTGAATAATAATAACTAACAACTCTGAGCCTGGTGTGCTACAGGCCCTTAAAAGCTCATGATATTACCTTGGCGGCAAGAGATAATAGTAGGAAAGATATTATATATTAAAGTATTATTCATGATTTGCCGAGCAAGGAGATGATGATCATGGGCTTCTATCTTCCTCCGAAACCCCAAATCACAAGCACTTAAACCATTGAAGCATTGCAGGGCGGAAATATCTCAAACTGCACTTGAATGCAGGAACCCGAATAATATGGTTTCAGGCAGTCAATTCCACCCAACCACCTGTAGATGACTCGCAAAGCACATTGGCCGGAGCAGCGCATAAACAAGGGCCGTCGATTAGGTTGTTATACCTGGTTTCCACGCCTCGCTTGTGCTGTCAGCCTTATCACGATGGTCGGATAGGGTGCATACTAAGTCTGGAGAGCCATCGGACGTTGGATCCACTGCAGCAGGAATCCTGTTCTAAAAATACGCCCTGGGACGAGCACTTCGAACAACCGGAAGAAGGTTTGGCGTCAGGGGGAGTGAACGAGAGCTGAATATCAGACGCCAATTAGTACCTAGGTAGACCCCAACTTCCCAGTAGATCAGTAGTTGTTCCAGGGAAGCGCAGAATCTGGTGAAGATAAAAAAGCGATGGATACTCGCACTGTGATTGGGTGGTTCGCTTTATGACGTAGGGTCAGCAGCCCGCTATGCCTGATTGGGAGTGTATACATCGCGGTGGAATTCTCTTAGACCCCAAGCGGTTAAGAGCCTCTTCAGTGCAGCATGAGACACCGATGGTTCTGTTGCTGATTGGGTTGATGGCCCTCAGATCTAAATTTGGTGCTTAAAGCGTCCCATATGGGTGTTGCTTAGCGGACTAGCCAGGCCATGGATACATCCATGCGCAGCCGGGGTGGAGAAAAAAAGGCCCTGATAGACGGGCAAATTGCGGCCGAAGAGTTTTTTTTTTTTTTTTGAACTGGGACAATTTTGAAACGCTGGGAGCTAACATGGCCTAAATCCTAGTAGATTGGTGACTATATAAGCGGTGGTGGGCGCCAGTTTCCATGTCTCCAGCCCAAAGTTTGAAAAACCGAGTCACCGTGTTTAAACCATCACACAAACACACATGTCCAAAGATTGATTCCTCTGTGTCCTTATCACGGATTTTATCAATAGTGACAGGTGTGTGTGCCTTGACCCGAGACCCTTGCAACCCACCTGACAGCCCTCACAGATCCCGCCTGCATCACATCGGTCTATCCGCAACATGGCCTCCAGCGAATGGGAAATCTCTCGCAGCGCGATCGTCTTCCTCATCATCCTCGGTTGTTTATGCTCTGTTCTCATCGGATACTCAATACATCGCCTCATGGGCGGAAGCGTCTTTGATGGGCAGGAAGAAGCTGTCAAAGGCCCAGGAAACGAACAAATGGCATACATGCGGCAAGTTCGGCAGCGGAACCTGGCGATGATATACCATGGATCTCGCAAAAAGGACTCGCCAGTCTGAGGAGTGCTCCCAAGTATGGCGTATGGTGTTGGAAGGGAGTTGATTTGATTTGTTTGCAATTGGGCCTTCTGTTATTGGGCGTTTTCATAGAGCTGGACATATATATACTCATGAGAATATATTGCACATCACGGTTTGATTTAACAGTCAAACCTAGTGAGGCTGTTTTCATATGGTCCAAGCTCGTACCTTCCACTCCACCTGATAAGAGGCAGTCGTGATATTGTTAATGGCTCCTGTTGGTGAAACGAAGCGTACGCCGGCCAGCCCATCACAATGTTACTAGGTCCAGCATGGCAGTCAATGCAGGTACAGGGATGTCCATGTGCTTGCCTTGTTGACCGATGGTCAAACACACATTTTTGTCAGCAATCTTAATAGTCGGGTGGATGTATGTCAGACGAGCCGAGTCAGGAACCTCGTCGCTGTGAGCAATTTCAGTGGCTTCACTTTGCCAGGACGGCCTCGTCCCGGGCAAGAGCATCAGGAGAGATCTCTCATTCTGATGGTTCAATGCCATCCCCGAAGCCATCCTTTCTTCAATGGCGATTGCCTGCTCTGCAACTAAGGCACAAGCATGACTATTGAAAACACCCTCTTGTCGCGACATCGAGCGAAGCACAGAAAGTGCCTTCCGACGGATAACAGGATCTCGGCATAGGGTGGCAACATTGTAAACCGGAGCGATGATGCCCATATCAAGGGAGAAAGAGGGTTTTAAACGACCGTTCTGAGACAGCTCTGCCAGTTGAGATGGTGATAGAGACAGACATTCGATACCTTGCGCGCTGTCAACCACAGAAGCGGCAAGCGTGACGATTTCTTCAAATATAGGGTTGTAATTATCCCATGACCTCTGGTCTGAGACTCCAAGTTTGCCGTATTCCAGAACTATGTATTGCATTTTTTGGTAGATCCGGATGATGGTTAATCCAGTCTTGTCTCTGGCGGTAAGAAGTGGACCTCGAGTGCGCTCGAAATTATTCAACGCCACGGTCAGCTTACCTAAAAGTTGAGAATAGTGATGCAGAAGGCCCGTGAGATTGTCAGAGTCTGCGGTATCCAACGCACGGAATTGTCGACCCGCCTTGCATCTGTAATATTCGAATATATCGCGTGCTTCGCCGATAGAGCGAAAGACCTCGGGGATTTCGGTGTCAGTTTCCCTTATCATCACGGACTGGGACAGTTGCATATCGACTTCTTCGCGCGTCTACACCAATTAGTCTTGTCTTGACAGTGACCTGATGACAAATGGCCTTACGAGGGTCAGTGCTTGATCCTGCAGACGAACAAGCATTTTCCGCAAACTATCCATTTCCAATGCGGTCACTGTAGACGAGCGGAGGCTCGGGTGGCAGAATGTGCCTGATCGAGGGTCGCAGTGAACCTCATTCATGATCTTGATACCACTCCTGATATGTCTTATAGCGGAGTCATAGTGGCTCGATAGAATCTTAAGCGTGTCAGCGCAGCCAAGCGCAAGACAAAATCGAACGAGCATACCTCGAAACAAGCGAACAACATGCATGATATCAAGAAAACATCCACTGTCAGTTTCGAGGAGTCCGTGTTCTCAAGGGAGTGCGAGTCGGTTGGAGGAAGGAGAGCCCTAATCGCAGTCACATATTCTTGAAGAGCAAAATTATCCTGTCCGTATCGAGAGAGCCATAGACCCGGAATTTGTTGGTCGTTTTCGAAATTTTCGTGTAATGACCCCAACGCGATCAAAGCATGCCAGATCGACTTCTCATGCTGACTGACTTGCAGCACAAATCGGCTCCAAAACTCAGAGCCACAATAACCTGCCAATGACGGCACTGTCCTCTCATAAAAGAACTGGAAACAGCGATTCTCGCGTTCACTTCCCGAGAGCTTCAGAACAGGCGGTAGATTCAACGGCAGGCGAACGCGATGGTCGTAAACTGGAGACCCGTAGCCATCACACTTACGACCTGTAGAAGTGCATCTCCGACAGTGGGGCTTAGCCTCGTCACATTTAATTCGCCTTTCTAAAGGGCAGCAGATTAGTGGGATGAACATGCTTTGGGCGCCATCTGGCCGCTCTTACTCCTGGTGGATGGTGTTAGCCAGTTCATCCATCTAGAGAATGCCCTTCGCAAATCGCAAATCAACAGCACCTACTTGCATGTCAGACAACCTGATTTTGTTTTAAATCCCAGCGTGGAGATCGGAGGCGGCATGTTAGTGGAATGGAGGTCTGTTAGCTGATATCTGTCGTTGCATGCCCGCTTATTGTCAAGGTACTTTCTATGGGTATGATTTTTAATAGTTATGAGCCTCGGATTGATGGATGACTAATTCTTCCAGCCAAGGTATGGATGTAATGGAATGTGGAAGATGATTGTATTTTTGACGGAAACAAGGTGCAGGTGGTACTACTTAGGTGGTGAGATTTATGACAAAAGTGTCGGTTTTGAAAAGTGGCATCTTTAACGCCGTCATGACGGTTCAACAGTAGATTTTGAACGAACAGGTATCCTCTGCCCTAGGATGCTACCTTTACGCCCAACGCGACCACTAATTCGGTTCAGGCGAAGATTACACATACACAACCGGACGGAGGACCTCAATGATTTTTTGCATCTGTGGCATGTCTGACTCACAGGCCTTGGTTTTTACATTGATTTAAGATGAAGTACACTCGCTAGCATTTATCAGCGCTTGATGAACTGGTTCAAAGCAAAGAAGTTGTCATTCTCAATGGGATTGTGTGAATGCCGGGTGGATCAAAGGCATGCGGGACTCCTGGTTGAAGATAGTTTACTAGTCCGGCACAGCAGGGACTGATAACCGCACTAGTAGTATGTCATAAGATTTAGGACCGGCGGAGCCCTCAGGCATCTAGAAAAATTAACCTGTGATTTGATATGATAGACAGGCTCATATCTAGGTAGTATTAAATCACTAACCTGGTCAGTGGGCTTGTGGCACAGGGCCTGTGTTTGGGAGTCCTATACCTATAGCCAGGATCATAGGACCAGAGCCCTCGACCCCTCGTACTAAATATCTAGACACCCAGGCTTTAGACTATGCAGGTCTTGTAATCATAGTCTCAGAATCTCTCTAGCCGTTAAATTACTAACTAGTAAATAATGTTAGTAATCAAGGCCTGTTTAACTAGCTAACTAATTAGTTATAGCTAATTATAGATTCTGATCCCCTGCTACTAAACCCACACCACTGCAGGTTCATTGTGGTTCAGTGCGGATACTGCGGTGCGATAATGCCACTCTACTCCAGCCCACACTGCAGAAATCCAAATCCATCCAAAGTTGAAGTATTTTAATGCCGCCGACACACGTGGATACTGTTTCCCCAGATGTAGGTCGGCAGGCTAGGCGGGTTAGTTGCCTGATATATGTACATACCTACCTATACGTGGACAAAACCAGTCCGGAGCATTCCGACCAGCCACCAACGGGTGTTTTGCTGACTTTGCACAATAATATCATAATTGACTATATACACCCTCACAAATTGATAAATATACATATTAGATATATATGATATGAAGGATGCCACAATTCCACATCCTACCAATCGTGACACGCCCCTCACAACCTAGGCACTGCACGTACAGCTGGCACCCAACCTAACCCTAAGTGGGCCGCTGGCTACACCTCACTCCAGTGAGCGCCAGCCAAGTAGCTTAGCAAGCGGTGAGGATCCGACTCGCGAAGTTAACTTAACTCTACCTGCCCTCAACGTGGCCAATAGGGTGTTTGAAACTCTGCAAACGCTTTTGGTCTCTGCCTGGGTTAGTCAGTTAGCTAAGTGATCACCCTGGGTATGTGGGTAGAGACGGTAGGGCGGCTTGGGTGCTTGGTGCCCAATCTGCTGAGATGAGACTGCCCGTTGTTAGGGTCAGGTGGGTGATAAAAGGTGGGAGGTTGGTCGGGCTGTTGGTTCTTTTGGGGGACTGCTGTTGTTGATGATGATGTTTTTGCTGGGGGACGTTGTGGCTTTTGGGATTGTTATGGGGTTGGTCATTTGTTTGGGGGTTTTATTGTTTTTTTTGGGAGAGAAGAGATTGAATGGTGGGAATTAGAAAAAGGGATTGTTCTATATTCTTGAATTTGATATTTGGGTGTATGGTTGCTTGTATGGATTTTACCGGGGTGAAAGGGAATAGCTATAAAAGGTGAGTGGAAAACTGGGAAAAGAGTGAATTGCCAATGTTTAGTATTCAGCACCTTAGGGCAAAGGAGCTTCGCAGTCATATTGAGACAGTTATATGGAGTAGAGCCACTACGGTACACGGCCGAGATGTACTCCAAAAGAAAGGGGCGTTGTCTCCCCCCGTCCAATGGCAAATACCATCAACATGCCCGGCTATCACAGCGGCATCAATTAGACAGGACCCACGCGAGAATCCACTAGACCACCTGCAGACGTGATAGTGACGAGGCCGAGCTAGTAAGACACGAGGCAGATCAAGCACAATGACATCTGCCCCATCGCAGGGTCTGAGCGCCAATAAAGCACGACGAAGCGGACTTCACACCGAACGCGCTGCTCCCAGATCCCGTGGGAGGCCGATACACAGTCCCCATTGGGCATTGCTGGCCCAGATAGATCAGCCTGCTCATTTACAGCACCCCTTGCCTGAAACCTCCAAGGCAGTGTGATGCCATTGGGGTGTCATCTTTGCGCGTGGCGAAGCGCAGCTGCTGTCGTGACTGGTGACCCAGAGGATGGCCTAAACGATGTGGTCGTACTGGAGATGACGAGCAGCGATTGTTGTAAGATGCATTTGACCTACCCTTGGCAATATTCGGGTTTCTGTCTTGAGTTAGTTAGGACCCCGGAGGTAGGCCACGTCAGCCAATACGGTACGCAGCTCCCCCAGCTGACGACCAGAGGGCCAGTTATGAGGCTACTCTGGAGCTTCCCCGCGTTTGATGACGGCATGTGGCCTTCTATCCCCAGGAGCTAGATGATAACTCTGGGTATCTACCAGTTGGTTCTCTGATACAATTGGTACGTTTAGTCCTGATCAGACAATGAGATTGTCGGTTGCGTATCACGGTGGTCTCCGCGGGATAGTCATCAAGGATGCAATCCGAGCCGTTGAAGGGCAGCAGCGCCTCCCGCGAAATGGATAAGCCTTTGAAATATGGATGCAGGTGGTTGAATATCGACAAGATGATGGCCGCGCGTGTGCACGAGATATGAACAGCTTTGGCTTGGCCCAATCATCTCCCTGAGAGGCCACTTCTTCGAGTATGACCAAGGTTTTGTATGACTGGATCTCTCGGCTATTGGATCTCCGAGGACCGCTGTCCCGAAATGATTCCTATGTGTGATGGCTGCACTTCGTCCCAGGTGGGCATTCGTGGGCTCGTACTCCGCCTATATGGGATGAAATGACGGGAGCCTGGCTGGCGTGTCGTGGGACGCGCCACTCAGAGCATTGTCGCACTCTTAATATCTATCGGAGCGAGCATGTCACAGTCATTTCCAAAGTTGCAAGGTTGGGGTTTTGTACAACTCTAGTAGACCGTCTGCTGTATGTCCAAGTTGGGACGCGCATACAGAGGTTAGAGGGGATGAAAGTCAATCCACGACCGGACAGTTGGTGATCTCAATCTCCGTCTTTACTGGGCTCTATCTCATCTTGTGCGATTTTTAGAAGCTGGATGAAGAGCACAAGCCCGGCTGATACTCGACAGCATTCTGTCAACAGTCGGCTGCATAGACTGAGATTCACAAGGCATACTCGGCCATTTCGTACATGAGAATACCCCATATACCCCATACGGGTTGTATGGACGAGCATCCCAGCAGAAACCCATGTTTCATAGAGGATAACCCCAGCCGCTCGGGAAAACTCCATGCAATCATCGAAGAGCGGTGAGGTGGAGAAAACCATGTTCAACCTGACGTCAGGTGGGCCCTAGCTTTTTCTTTTCTTTGTCCGTTCCCTGCGTACAATACCTGACGGTAATATTTTAGTCTGCGCTGCATCGCCAAAGGCATGAGAAGAATATGACGGTGCTCTTTTCTCTCTTACGATGCCGACTGAGAGGACTTGGCATAACCTTGCATGAGATCATGCTGCTGTGCTCCGGGGGTGGATAAATAAAATATACCTAACTATCACCTGTTTTGTAGCTGTAGGTGGGACTGTATTTCGTCGAGTCTGGAATGGTCCCACGATGCCGCCTGGGGCACATCAGTCACAGAGCGGTCAAGCTTCCACACGTGGTGGGGATGCAATCGGCGCCTAATCTTCCTAAGTCCGGCCCACGATGGACAATTGTGATAGCATGCCTCATTAAGGTTTCTTTTTCAGTTTGATAGTCATTCACTTTACTATATACGGTATGTTGGGAAATAGGAGAAACTGTTTGTAGTAAGGAAGTTTCTTCGGATCCTCGGTCCATGATCCCATGATGTCACGGATGTGTTATATATCAGCAGCGGCTGCTGTCGAGTATCCCACATCACGCGTCTTGGACCATTACCCCAGAGCCTCGCATTAGGACTCTGCAGAGTAAGGCGGGAGGGGGGGGGGGAAAGAAATAAAGACCCTAGAACTGGTGTGATAAGCAAGAAAAATCACAGAATGTGCCCAGGCACCATCTGAGGGAATTTAAGGGGGCAGGAAATAAAGATAATAATAATCCAGAGCTACTGCATCCAGCGCACAAAGGAAGAGACCATGCAGGGTGCTATTAGCTGATTATCAGACACAAAATCTAGGCCAGGAGAACGTGACGAGTTTAGTTCGCCGAATAATCTATTCCCGACAGGATTCGTTCACGGCCTTACTCGTTGTTTCCTTTTTTTTCCATTTCTGTTTTAGCCCCCAAGCAAAGGCCTGCCAAGGCTAGCTGGGGCCTCCAAAGCATAACGAGGACTTTTATTCTGGAATGAAGCAATTTTAGGATTGAGTGTATAGACAGTGGACTGATATCTACGATCTCTAGCAATGGTTCGCACTTGGATGATCAGATATATTTTGACCCATAAGACTTCCTAATTCAAGACATGTTACCGAGGTGCTGGGCGGGTCACGGGTTTCCTGAGATCCGACGAGCCCTCGATGGAACCATGTCGTACGGAGTACAGTAATCAAACCAAGTTGATACCGAGTCCATATTAAATACGTCTGAGGTTACTTCGTCTGGATGTCTAACTTTGTGGCTCATGCACGCCCGTAAGGCTGCGTACATGATTTTATATCTGAATAAAACTGGACATTAGGGATAAAGATAACAAAATAAAAATAAAAACGATGACTCCAAACAGCAGTTGATGATACACAATCATGGTAAGAATGGGTGACGGAATGTGGTGGAAAATCTTGGTCCGTAATGGGGTGCTGGGGGGCAGACCAAACACTCGGGAAAGCCGGCTTTTTGGGCCACTAAAACGTTAGACCTTGAAAGTAATGAAAAGAGGGAAAGAACAGTGTCAGAAAGCTCAGGCCAACAAATCTATCGACAAATACATAGAAAAATCAAAAGAAACTAACAAACTAAAAACCGAATAAAAAAACTAAAACGAAAACTAGACTATACCTATCATGCTCCGACGGAGAAAGTTCCTCAATGAGATGGCTGACGCTGATAAATACCAATACTCGATACACGGTTCTATGACCATACAATACCGGCCCAGCCTTCTCTCAATCTCATATGTGTGTGTGTTTTGACCTCACCTGGAAATCTTACCTGGTAACAACTGGTTTTTGACCCCAAGTGGGGCAGACCCCGGGGTCAATACGGACAGGACTGTCACTGGCAGCGGTTGGTCTGATTCCCTCGCCGCCTCTACCGCTAAACGAGAGGCCGAGCCAGTGAGCTATCCTCTCAGCGCGTCCGGTACAAATGCCCCATCGCCCGCCCCTTCTCGTCGCTGCGCCTTTCACTCTCTGCCTCTTCTCGTTGGTCATCCAAGCCTCCAACGACCTTCCTAAGAATAAGATACGTTGGACAGTCCTGCCCGCACACAAACCTATTGGTCTGGTCCTCTTTTCTTTTTTTTCCTACTCGCTACCCGCACAAGTTGGCTTCAGATCTCTGATCCTCCCTTGTTGTGCAATCCAATCAATCGTGCTTTTTTCCTGTCCACCTTTTCTCCCCCCATCCACCTGTGTTCTTGTTCCCCCTCGTGATTGATCACTCTCCATTACATCTATTATTTATTTATTTTTCATTGATTTATTTTTATTGATTTGATATTGTATGTTTTTCTGCCGTTGATTTATCTGATCTATTTTATTTCGATTGATTCATTTTTATCTGATTTTTATCTTGATTGATTCAGATTTATCTTGATTTTATTCATTTTATTTCCACTCCATTTTCCAGCATCCACGGGTGTGGTATTCCTCCCCCCTCTTCTAGGTACGTCAACCACTCATCCCATCCCCATTGCTTGCCCCTTGCTCAACAGTTGGTCGTTTGGTTTTCATTCATGATTGAACACCTCATTTCCCCTTTACCCAATCCCGTTACTCTGTCCTTGTCCGAGGCAAACCTCCGACAAATCGAATTACTCTTTCATCTGTTCCCCCCCCGTGGGTTGCCCACATTCTCCCCTCTTCGACCCTCTCGTTGGCTTTGTGACCAGCATCAGGTGTTGACCTTGCACCAACCAAATCTCCATCATATACATCCTGATAGCCATTCGATCGTATTTTGTTTTGTGTCATTGGATCTGCGGTTTCTTGATTGCATCGTTGTACCCTGGTGGACGCTCCACAAATCAGATCGAATTCGCCCCTCTTCATTTTGCGCTTTTGTTGTGATTCGCGTGTGCCCGACTCGTTCACGGATCAACCCGGCCCGGGACTGACATCAGCGACAGAACGTCCACCGCTCTCGCGCTACCCGCCTTCTCGTTGGCAGAAGCTCTCGACTCTTCGTCCATTCCCCGTGACAAGTCTCCCCCCAAGTCGTCAAATCATCGCGTTGCTTGCATGTTCTGCATTGACTGTTGGGAACTTTACTGCCTCCATCTCAGATCGATCATCAGGTAATCCATGGCCCCTCCCCCCCCTCCCCCCTCGCATGGTCTCTTTGTTTCCCCCTTCCACAACAAAATCCGACCGTGTTGTTTTGGTTCTCTTGGCCTAGGACCGCGGTCCGTCACGCTGCGCGACATGCGATCCTCCCCCATCTTCAATCTTGCTGCACCCACCTGATCATCCCAAAACAATCCTCCGAGTTGATGTCGCATGTGCGCAAAAAGGGATTGCAGGAAGCCTTGACCACGAGTCCATGGTCCTTTGGTTCCTGTATTGGATCTATTGCATCATGGTCGCGTCTTCCGGCTGTCCGTTCCCCGCCACCAATGGCCCAATCAGCACGCGTCAACCTTTATTTACTTGAGATGTCGGTTGACTGACAGCATTCCCCCATATCATACAGGGCTCTAGTTTGATCTCGTTGCAAACTATACGAACTGTCTGCAGGGACATCATTAATTTCTCGATTGCTCTATATTTCCTGCGCGTGAAGAACGACGTGTGACTCTTGTATGCAGTGGTTAATACGTCGCATTTCGACAAGGTATGTTGCCCGCTGCATCGTCATTCTCGCGCTTGCCAACGCATACACCACCCCCCTCTCCAGCCTTGAAAAAACATGGAAAAAAGAGAAAAAAAAAGAGAGAAAAAAAATAAAAAAATAAAAATAAGGAAAGACAAACTAAACAGCCACGCTTTCGTCTTTCCCCTCCCCCGCCACCTTTGGCATTACCCCTCCACTTCGTCATGACAGCACACAATTCCAAGACCAACATGTCTTGGTCAGTTACGAGGATGTTGCTGATAGACTTCTGTAGCCAAATTAGCCCTGTGAGGCCCCATTAGGCGTCCTCCGACACCAATTTCGCGGTCGCATTATCGTTCTGGGGACTTCTGAGCGAGAATATCTTCGTTCGCCTGGACTTGAAGAACTAGGCAGACTACGTCGCTTAGCACCGCCTCATATCGCGCTGTTGCGCCGTCGCCTTCCGATATAGGTGTGGCCGATCAGTCCTACTTGTTTAGGATCAGAACGTCTGGAGATCGATAGCCTGCCAGTTGTTATCTCAAATACACTGCGTAGCTCGTGTTCCGATTTTTCGATTGTTTATTTTTTTTTGTCGCCCCAACTTGCGCGCACCTGGTGATAGCTTGTTGCTTGTCTTAGTCAAGAGAGGCTGCGCTTTCTCTGACAACGCATCAAGTGCCGTTCTGTCGAGGGCACCCTGGTCCGCTGCATCAGAGCCCAACCACGTTACACTCCGAAGTGGACGTCAAGAACAGCATACCCACAAAAGACTCAGATCCTCCGGAAGGAGTCGTTCGAAGCAATTCAGCAAACGAGCGCTCAGTCTTTTCTTTTGGCCCAGTGAATTTTCTAGTCGCTAACAGGTGAAGACCCGGTGAACCAGCGAAACACCGCCCCAGGTAACCGCTCCGGTGCAAGCGCCCTTACCCCGTCTGACCCCACTTTCAATCCAGTGACCGGTTGGCGCTGCACTCCGCCCTGACACTATTTCGAGCGCCTGCAGCCTTTCGCATTCAAGTCGTCGAATCATCGGCGTCAGCCCCTTAACGATCTTTGCGGTCGTCTGCTGGTTTGCGCGCAACCGTGATCGTCTCAAGGCAAAGCGCTTCCACGCCCTATCATTTCCATTGACCGTTTCCTGGCCTACTGTCAATCACTACTACCAACCAGACAGTTGCTCTTCCCGCCATCGCCATTGGTTCTGATCTTCACATTCCAGTTCGCCGACCTTATCCAATCAACTTTGTGTACTGAACGCGTGCTGGCAAGGACCACCGCGACATCAGAATGGAGTACCCCCCGCAATACCAACAGCCTCATGGCCAGCACCCCCACGGCCCCTCTCACATTGCCGCCCCATACCAGGCCGGACCGCAGAATCCAGGCTCAGCCGTCGGATCGATGGCTTCTCCCACAAATCCGCAAGCTCATATGCAACCCGCCCACCCGACGCATCAGACATCCCCCATTGTTCCGTCGCAGTCGCATTATCAGCCCCCGCAAAATGCGCCCGGCGCGGTACATCCGCAGATGAACTTCCCTCAGTCGTACGGCGTCGCCGCCGCCATCCCCCAACAGTATGGCATCTCGCCGACGCAAGCCGCTGCCATGGCGACCGCTGCCGCCTCGGGCCAGTTTTACCCGCTCCACCAAGACTCCATGACTGGGCAGGTTCCACAAGGACCGAGGGGATCTCCCCGCATGGGAGGTGTTCCGGTCAAGGACCGCAACCCTCGGTCCCCTCCAATGCCTGGTCAGATGCCCCCGATGGGTTCTCAGGTACCGATGGGCCAGGGCGCCCAATTGCAGCAGCGTCGCATGAGCCACGTTGGCAGCCCACACGTGCCGAATTCCCAGCCGGTGATGGCCCACGTGACTCGGCCTTCCGGGCCGCCCGCCATGGGGCCCCCGCCCCCGGCCCCGGTCCAGCAAAGTCAGCCTTCTCCGGAGTTGGTCGCGGGCGCCGCAGAGGAATCGCCGCTTTACGTCAACGCTAAGCAATTCCACCGCATCTTAAAGAGACGTGTTGCGCGACAGAAACTGGAAGAGCAGTTGAGACTGACGTCCAAGGGCCGTAAGCCATACCTGCACGAGTCGCGTCACAATCACGCGATGCGGCGACCGCGTGGCCCCGGTGGTCGATTCCTGACGGCCGATGAAGTGGCCGCCCTGGAGAAAAAGGGCGGTCAATCCATGGACCAAGAGAACGTGGACGTGGGCGCGACCAAGGGGTCTGGGGAGAACCCTCCCTCGGCGCAGAAGCGCAAGTCAAGTCATCTCAATGATGAAAACGCCACGCCCGTGAAGAAGACCAAGACTGGCAAGGCGGAGGACAGCGAGGAGTCTGCAGAGGCCTCCGACGAGGAGAGTTGAGCAGTTTCTCTTTTCCGTTCCGTATCTTTATCGTGAGGGTTACTCGTCCGCGTTGCCTTTACCCTTTTTTTTTTCTTTTTGGTTATCTTTGGTTTCTGTTCCCTCTTGTCTTCTTTTTCTTCGTATCTATTGATGATGGTTTTTACGGATCGACGCGATGTTGGAATTCCCCTTTTTGTGCTTTCTCAAACCCGTGTTTTTCTTATTCTGGAGCAAGCGATGTGTGGTATGGATCTACGACGGCTTTGTTCTTGTTCTTTGTGTTGTCGCACGCTTACGTTTTTCTGCGCCTCTTGCATTTATGTCTGTCTATACGGTTATGCTGGTACGAAGTTTTCCTTTGGTTTCTCCTTCTGATGTCTATGTTGTTGAAATTGGGGGTCCTACAATGACTGTCCTGATTGCGTGTTCACTTGAAAGCCTTGCCCCCACGGTACGCCATGCCGCCCGGACGGTGCCGTCGATGGGAGCTCCTTGAACATTTCCTGCCCTCGGTAGAATCCTGCTTCATACCAACGAACTCCCACCTATCGGCCTTCATCCATGGACCGTTGTATCACTCATACCGGTCACTATGGCACAAGCCTGATTTACAGTGGCTGGCGCTGCCATGGAGACCGCATGACTCTTGTTCAATATCGACCCCTTCTCTATGATTTGATCTCGTTGCTCCTTTTGTTTGGGATGGTGGACCCGGTCTAGACAGGGGCCCCCGTCAGTGGTAAAATCCTTCCGCACTCGGATCTGAGCGTACGGAGCTTGGGATTTGGGCCTACGGTGTTTGGGGCGGTCCACTTATGCCTTGAGATGCCTTCCAGCCAAAGTCTCGGGGGGGTTCCGGTCTCTCCCTATGTCCCTCTAGTAAGTTGGTCGGGCTGGCTTGCTGAGCTCATGCCTCTGGCCCTTGAACCCTGGGTTTGGAACCAGGGTATCCTTCCCCTGGTACACCTTGGGACCTCGGACTATGAGTGCCCTCGGCGTTTCTCCTGATGGTCTGGACAACGACTCTGGGCTTGCGTTTGAAACTTACGTGGTCGGGCGAGGATCTTGTGATCCCGTGTTGAGGATGAGCAATTTCCTTTGGTTTCCTTTCACCTCTTTTATTTTTCCTCGTCTTCTTCTCCCCCTCTTATTTCCTTCTCTCCATGTGTGATTTCCAACGGATGATTCCCCTGTTAGTTATGTATAAATATCAGGACGTACTTTTGCTCGATGCTCTCATCTCGTATCCTGTAGTTGGTAGTTGCAAACAGACGCGCCTGAGTCAGCATCGCGCGCCGATGCAGGCGCTAACCCGATCCAGCCTAGTGGCGGCTCCACCTATCCCGGCCATCTCCAGCTCAACTCTCTCCATCCTCTTCTTCTCTTCTTCTTTTCTTCTCTCTTCCCTCTCTTTGTATCGCAACCTTGCTCCTGGCCTTCCTTATCCAAGGCGCGTTTTTCCTCTCTTCCTTCTGGAGGCTATCGGATTGGATGCGCTGCCAGGCCTGAATCACACACCAATATCACTTTTTACTTAAAAGGCTTCTTGTAGGTCGCCTGCCTTGCTGTCCTTTCTCTCTTTGAACTTTCCCCCCATCCTTCCGCCTCTCATATTCCCCTGCCCCCTTTCCCTGCTCATTTCTTTTACCTGGTTCTTTCAATCTCTTCGTCTCTGAAGATTCTATTCCTATCAAAACCGAACCTGAAAGCTTGCGCTCTCTTGTTTCTGCTCTTCATCCCACTTCTCGTTGTCTGTCAATTGCATTGTCGCGCCACCATCGAGTCTCGAGACGCCTCGTGCTATTGTCTCGTCTTACATACATCAACGCTTTCTCCCTCTTTTCTTTTTTCACACCTTCCTTCTACTATCTCTTCTCTCCTCTGCTCGCGTGAGCGTGCGTCTTTTATTTTCCTTTGATCAACCGACTCATTCTTGTCATTCTCTATCCAACATGCCTTGTCTCTCTTTTGCCTTCTTCCAGGCGCCGACCTTCTTCCATCTTCGTTCATCAAATTCCGTCCTTCATTGCCCTTCGTCAACCTCCAAGATGCCCTGCCCCTGACATAATATGATTTGCTCTAATGTTGGTGATTTCGGTTCTTAGCTTGCGTCGCCGGTATCTACCTGCTCCACATATCCGTTCCGCTTCGACGCGACTCTTCCAGTCTCACCGTTTCGAGCCCAAGCTGGGACCAAGAACCCATACCCGTTGATTGCTGTCGTGATTCTGGTTCCGCAACATGGATTCCTATGAGAGTTATGGGTCTCCGGGCAGGAGCCGCGAGGCGGACTCCTACGTGGCTAGAGCTCCCGTGGACTCGTACAGACGTCGGTCGCCTGGTAGGTTACCACTCGTCGGGTTTCTCGGGACGTTATGGGTGAAAGTCGCGGTCGCTAAACTGTGGAATCTGTAGTCTCGCAAGACCGTCGCCGAGGCCGTCCCCGTTCTCGCTCACCCGTTATGATCGACCGTTACGAACCTTCTGACCGCCGTGGAAACCGCGATGATTATTACGCCGCATCTCGCGAGACCGCTCTGCGAGAGCGCGAAGATCGTCGCCGTGCCCCTTCTCCGACTGTGTCTAATATCGACCGATACGTTCCTGGCCAAGACTCGGGCAGGCGGCCGATTCCCACGAACCCCCTTCCCAACCCGTTGGGCCTGGAATTCCAAGTTGGATTCAATTGGTTCGCCGAGTGGTGGAGAGCGGAACAATCGATCAAGGAAGAAAAGGAACGGGCAAAACATGGCGGGCGTCGTCCATCAGATCGCGTCAAGGGTGAACGCGAGTCGCGTGAGGATCGAGAAAGGGAACGCGCCCAGATACAGGCCGCTTACGACAAGTACAAGGTGGACCTGCAGGTTAAGATGGCGAGGACGTTTGTGCACCACCATCGGACCGAGGAGTGGTTCAAAGAACGGTACGTTCCCGAGGTGAGGGAGCCTCTTCGCCGGCGCACGATGGACTTCCGCGTTGGTGCTTATCAGCAGTGGGAGCGCGACCTGGAGAGTGGCTTGTTCGACGAGTTCACTTTGGAAGGTATCTACAAAAACGAAAGCGACGGTGCGGGCGGCGTGATCGAGAAGGAAGAAGGCGAGACAACCGCAGTCGGCGAGACCCTGGGTGTTTTGGACTTGCTTCCGGCCCGGGGTGGCGAGCTGCGCGACGAAGCCTTGTCTCAGCCCGCCCTTCTCATAAAGACTTTAGCACCCAATGTCAGCCGCGACAAGATTGAAGACTTCTGTAAAGAACATCTCGGCGAGCAGGATGGCGGATTCAAGTGGTTGAGCCTCAGCGACCCGAATCCCTCCAAGAAATATCATCGCATGGGTTGGATCATGCTCCACCCCGCCGCAGATGCTCCAGTCGTCGAACGGGGCGATGGCCGGGAAGAGGAGGGCGAGGAGATGGAGCACGACGTGACTCAGGGTTCTGGAAATGCCAGCGTTGCTGACAAGGCACTGGAAGCGATCAACGACAAGACCATCCACGATCCCGTCCATGGGGATTTTGTTTGCCATGTGGGTGTCCATGTGCCCCCGTCGCAGCCGCGCAAAAAGGCCCTTTGGGACCTCTTCTCGGCACCGGAACGTATCGGACGGGACCTCGAGCTGGCACGGCGTTTGGCCTCGACGCTGGATGCCGAGATGTGGAACGCCGAAGGTACGACTAAGATCGACGAGCGCGTCGAGGAGTTGCGCGGGAAGGGGTGGCTGCAACCCCCCGTGACTGGGCCTGTCAGTGTCAAGAAACGGAAGTCGGACTTTGACGCGGATGACATGGACGAGGGTGAGGCCGAAGAAGGCGAAGAACAGGAAGGATGGGAGGATGACGACGTTGACGATGAAGAGCTTTTGGCTAAAAAGAAGAAGTTGGACCTCCTGGTAGAATATCTTCGCCGAGTCTACAATTTCTGCTTCTTCTGCGTCTTCGAGAGCGACTCCGTTCACGAGCTGACTCGTAAATGCCCCGGTGGTCATCTGCGTCGCCCGCGCGCTGGGCTCACTACCCAATCGAAAGCCGTGGCCCGGGCCAGTGCTCTTGGCGAGTCATTCCCCGTCAAGAAGAAGGAGCCCAGTGAGGACGGGGAGGAACCGCCAGCGCCCGCGGAGGAGAAGAAGTCCCAGAAATTCAGCTCCAAGACGGAGCAGCAGCTTCAGCGTGCGTTTAACTGGGTGCGGACATTCGAAGACAAGCTTTTGCAGATCCTCGAGCCGGAGAACGTGGATATTCGCAAACTCGGCGGCAAGCCCGTGGAGGAAGCACTCCAGGAGGAGTTGGCCAAATTCGTCAAGCAAGAGGATGATTCGAAGTTCCGCTGCAAGGTGCCCGAGTGCAACAAACTGTTCAAGGCTGAGCACTTTTGGGAGAAGCACGTGGAGAAGCGGCACGCGGAGTGGTATAACACCATTAAAAGTGATGTAAGTCGATTCGATCTATGTCCGTGATCAGAGAGCCCTTGCTGACTGCCTTACAGTTGACCCTGGTGAATGCCTACGTTCTCGACCCCGCCCGTATTGCACCCTCGCGGTCGGACGCGAACAGCAACGGTCATTTCCCCCTCCACACCGGCCACAATCAAACCGGCACCCCTCGCGGGTTTAGCTTGTCGTCCATGCCGCCGTACCTCAGCGGGGGTCCTGGGGTTGCACCCGGGATGCAAGGTATGCCTGGGGCTGGATTCCCTAGTCTCATTGGAGTTGGAGGCCAGCCCTGGGGCTCGAACGGGATGGTCGGCGGTGACCACCCTGGCCTTCACCAACCGGGCGTTATGCGCCGCGGAGGCGGTCGTCATACGCGGATGGGCCCTTATGACCGACGCGGCCACCGTTCCGGCGCCGGCAGTGGTCGTTTGAGTCCGGTCCGCGGCATGGGTCACATGTACGGCGGTGCGGGTCGTCTCCCGCCCAACCCTACTGCTCCATACATCCCTCCCGGACACCCGGCAGCTGCGATGGTGGCTGCGGGTGGCTTCCCGGATGCCATGGGGGCAGGCGGTGCCCAGCAGGGCATGGGACCTCGCGAAGCGGTGCAAGGCCGCAGCCTTAAAAGCTACGAGGATCTCGATGCGGTTGGGGGAGCGGGGAGTGGTGAATTGAACTATTAGTCTTCACCTGGATTTCATCTGCTGCTGGGAGACCGGCTCTCAAATCTTTTGAATTGGCACAACCTTTTCTCGACTTAGGCATTGCATCGTTGGCAAAATTTGCTTTCTTTTCCTTTTTTTTTTTTTTAACTTTCTCTTTCCATCTCATCTCGAGGCGTGGTGTTTATCTGAGCCGTACAACACGTCACTCTTGTTCTAATCATTACATCAATTTTCTTTTTTTCTTTTTTTTGTTCTCATCTCAGGTCGTTCTCATGTACTCTGTACTCCTACTACACAAACTGACTGCTCACATGTATTCTTTACCTCTCTATTTTTTTTTTTTTCTTTTTTCGATCAACCGGCGCTGTCCCTTTTGGCGTAGATCCAATCCACACATTGCCAGGCTGTATTAAAGTTCATTTCTCCAATGGAAAGTGCAAATCATACTTGATACTTCTATTCATTCTCCGTTGTAGTTTCCTTCATTATTCATCAACCATCATTCATCATTCATTCATTCATTCATCCAGTAGATGATCTCAAGTATACACATATGTACAAAACCAAATACTACATGTATAGTTAAACAAGGCTACATAACAATAACAACCTCATCCCGACTATCGCGCCAGCGCGCACCCATGCGGCGAATACGGCGCTCACTCGCTAAGAAGAGCAGGAGGTAGATGTGTTCGGCGGTTTCGCCCCATGCGTAGATCTTTAGGGTTGTGGGTTGGGTGGGATGGGTTAGTTTGTGTTCTTCTTTTGATTCTTCTTCTTTGGGGGATTGTTGAGGATGCGGATCTTGGCCTTCATTGTTACTGTTTTTGTTGGTGGTGGTGGTGGTGTCAGCTTCAAGAGAACACCACACGCCCCATCCAGCACGCCCTTCACAGATGAAATCCGAGAGGAAGGTCCAGAAGCGGGTGAAGAGGGGTGTAGGCCATGTGTTGGGGGATAAATCCTGGGGTTTATTCTCCGGGTTTGGTGAGGGTGAGGGGGGAGTGGTGGTGGTAGTAGTGATGAGATTGATAGGAACTGTCCAGTGCCCGCGTTCGAGGTTGGTGAGGGCGCGCGTTTGGTGAATGGGGGTGTAGGTGCGGGGGGATTTGAGGCGCGTGATGAGCATTGATAGGGTTGGGGTGATGTGTGTTGTGAAGGGGGATGTTGAGGGGGGTGGGTTTGGGGGGTGGATTTGGAGGGGGAGGGTTATTTCTGTTTCTTGTTTTTGTGTGGATGGTGGTGGTGGTGGTGATTGTTGTCGGTGATGGGTCCGGGGTGAGCTGGTGCTTGGTTGTGGGGGGTTCCCTGTTTCTTCGGGGTCTCCTGGGTTCCCTGGGTTTCCTGGGGCTCCTCCTGGGAGTGAGGCTGGTGATGGTGATGGTGGATGTATCCGGGGACGTTTCAGAGGCGGGCCCTGTGATGGCTGCGAGTCCGGGATAACGCTGACTAGACTGCTGTTGAGAGAGTCCGCTGCATGGTGCTCTGGGGACTGGATCCCGGGATGAGGATTCCTCTGATCACCGTTGTCCTGGGTATCCTCGTTTGAACCTGCGGAGTTGATGACGGCCTGACGTGAGACGCACTGAAAACCGAGGATGGCGTCGACTTGGGCGCGATAGCGAGCATCGTCGGCGACTCCGCTGGGAGCGGAGATGTGGACGAGCACCTCGGAGAAAGGATCCATCCGGGATCGATTAAGCGTTCATGGGGGGAAGCGGAGTGACGTGCATTACCGGGCGATCATGCTGTGGTGTGATACCATATGATGGAGATGATGGTGAAGAGAAAGAATGCAAACCAGACAAACGACGTGGATGGCAGCGAGTCATGGGATCGCCCAATCGGGTAAAGGTGGAGCCCGAGGCTGCCTTAGGCGGTGGATCGCGGCCTCAATAGTTCATCGGAAGGCTTCAAGGCAGCCAATCAGTCCAGCTCATCCATCGTTTGGACTTCTTCCTGGATGATCCGATCACCTCGAATCTTGAAATATGTCTCGGATGTGATCGTGGTTCTGGCTGGCTGGGCAGGAAGACAAAGTCACATTCACATTCCAACGGGATCGTGGCGCCCCATCCCTGTCGTCCTTCTCCTTTCTCCCCAGTCCCCACCATGTTGTGTGTTTGGGAAGGGAGTCGACGTGAAGTATGGGCCAGGACGATTTCGTATCCTCCTAAGTATGTTCTGGCAATGATCCACTCTGACCAGTCGAGTGACATCGGTTTTGAACCAATCAAGTTGAGTATCAATCGACCAGTCAACAATGAGCCCCTTGTGGGATGAAATGGAATTTAATGTGTCGAGCGCGACGTCATTCCCACGTTAGTGGTGTGGGAGGGAAATGAACGGGCGGAATGGCCCTTTGTTACACTGTCCTGCCGGAGAACCAGCGACGGATCCCAATTTAATCCCTGGCCCGATGCGACAGGGGTTTCGTGCCCCTTGATGTTGGACGACGATACGATCGGAACACGATTACTGGCCAGAATGTCGTCCCTGGAGCTCGGCAGATGAAAGGAAAGAGGTTGTGCTCTGTATCACGTCGGACGCCGGTGCATGGTTTGCGCGTGGTGGTACTGCCAACCGTACCTCTCCTTCAAGGGACAGCGAAAGGGTATCTCTGTGAGTGCAGTGGGAGACGAAGCTACGACCGGAAGGGTAATACGGATGATTCCTCGTCCATGTCTATATCTGGCATTATACTATAGTTTTCAGCCAGCCAGCCAGCCTGGACCGACCCAGGGTATGCCCCATCGAGCGTTGGTGGATCAGAGCCACTACCGATGACCGTGTCGAACTAGCCCCATCCTGGGTGATTCTAGCGACCTCCCCGCTGAGTGTTCAATGGCCCGACCGGCGGCGTGATGGGTCTCGGTCTCGTTCCATCGAAACATCCACGACAAGAGGGTGTGGTCCGCGTCCACCAGATTGACCAGTCCAATCGTACCGATGTGCTTTTTTAGGAAACGGGGATACTTCTTGTGTCAACCTTGAGTCCCATCGGGGACGATCCTGGATTCTTCACGTTACACTGCTGAATCCTTCAAGAAACTACTCGGAATGACCAAGTCTGAGATGTCAAGTGCTGTCCTATCCCGCTGTGTCTCCGCGATGACCACTGGACCAGTGACCAGCCTCGCAGCCACCACGGACAGGGTCAACGGTGCGTCGATCTCACCCGGTCTGGGACCATCGCTGGGCGTGAGGATTGCGATCCTCAGCCTAGTTTCAGCCATCACCACTCGATCGGAATGGGAAATCGAATCACAGGTGACGATTCAACATGTCGATAAATTAAAAGGACAGAATCTAGAAATTTCCGACTTTCCTGTCGCTCATCTGCTCCAGGAGTCCGCCCAAAAAAATCTACAAGCCCCTCGACCTGTCCTGGACCAGACGATACCCACTGTCAACCATCAAGAAGATTCTTTGATTTTTGATTATTATTACAGATATATTAAAATCAGCAGCCGAGAAGGGGAGAAAGAAAAGGGAGGCGAGTGGATGGCCACACGGGCGGATGCATTCTTTGCTTTTGCGGCTGGGAATGAGCAGCGCCAATCATTGCACCCTGTCGGAGCAACTGGCGAATAAAGACGGATTCGATGTGTCGTGACTGTCTGCTGATTTGATTCTGATACTTCATTCTCATTCTCGATTCTGGATGCCTTGGGATTTTTTTAGTTTGATCAGTGATCATGATTCTTGACTGATTTATAGACCCCATCCAGCAAGAAACAATGGTTATTCAACGCGGGACGGGGTTCGGCCTTATTCGTCGTTAAAGCGCCTTGGCACAAACCCCCAGCTGGTCCGTTCAGGAACAGGAACAGGAACAGGAACAAGAGATGGTTTGTTGTCTTCTTCATCGGAGGTGGATAGTGCGTGTGCATGTGGGAGTGGATGTGCGGATTGGACTCCGTATTCTCGATCTGTTGGTGTCTAGATTTACCTATCTTGTTTTATCTATCAGGTTTTCTTTTGTCTTGATATTATATTCTAAAATAAAATATAATATGGTCTCTATTTATTTATATTATAATGGACCCGAATTAGACCGGCATCGATCGATCCACTTAGTTCTACGGAGTACTCCTCCTACACTGATTATTATAACAGCGACGACTGGACTAGGTTGACTGTTCTTGTCCCAACACACCGTCCTGGATCTTCCCCCCCTCTCGCTATTCTCCAACATTCCTTTCTCCTTCTCTCCCTCCTTCTCCTACTTACTTCTATCCATCACCTCACCCATCCCAGTTCTACCACTCCCATCACCTACAGACTCTCACGATTTCCACCACATCACACCGTTTCCCTCTAATCCAGAGTTCGTGTTCACCTGCAGCTCCATTCCTCATTGGGAACGAACCATCGGGGAGACCGATCCGCCCAGCCGGTACGTGAGTTAGAAAGGTAGTATATCGGTCTAACTCGACGGGTCCCGTCCCTTCAACGGCCAAAACCGCGTGCGCACGACGAATCGAATCCACTCTACTCGCCTGCGACCGAGTCAGTCAATTCCTCGCTCGCCCCGACCGTGGTCTAGGTAGTTGAACGTCGATGACCTGGACGTAAATAAGTCTACCGCCTTCGTCCGCTGCCTTTGCGTTGCATCTTCGATCCCTCCTTCCTCGATATCCACCGGTCGCAATACTACAACTACCGAGGGTTGACTACTTTGGCCCGCCATAGACGATCATGGCGACGATGAACGGGGTTGTCATGCCCATGGAACACGACGTTGCGAACCGACAGAGCATTCCCCAACAAGTGGATATGAATGGTGAGTTGAGATCCCGGTTGGTGTCTATGGTGCTATCCTTCTACTTGCGAGTCTTCGGGGTTTAAGAATGGTAGACTTGCGGGCCGCTCAACAATGTGAAATATGGATATTGGTATCTGGATTGGTGCAAACGCCCGGTTCGAGGGACCGTGGGTGGTTGAGCGGCTGTTCTAATTGTGACATGGGCACAATCATCCAGCAATTCTGAGGATAACACGCCGCCGGAGATGGATGGGAGAGCAAGTTGATTGCATCCACGATTCCTCACTTGTCTTACACATGTTTTTACTGCACATACCTATCCGTCCCCGTGCTGACCAATTTGCAGGGCAGATATCCCAAGGGAGCACGCGAACGAATTCCTTGGGAGCGGAGTTCTTCAAATTTTTCGGTGGTGGGGGTGGGGGTGCCAGCGGCAACAACGGGGTGAAGAAAAACAATCGAGGTGGGTGATCTGAGACTTTCACCGTTCATATTTGCAACATGCTAACGTACCCCCGATAGAGGGTCAACCGGCCAAGCGACGGGGTCCCAAACCCGATAGTCGACCCGCTTTGACCCGGCGGCAAGAGCTGAATCGTCAGGCGCAGAGGTAGGTGACCCGTCCCTTGCGACAGGTGCGTGCACGAGGGCAGACGCCAACGGGGGGCGACCGCAGGACCCACCGCGAACGCAAGGAACAGTACATCCGATCGCTAGAGACCGAGGTATCCCGCTTGCGGGAGGCCTACACCCACGAGATCTCCGCCGCCAACCTCACGGTTCACCAGCACCGTGAGATGGTGCAGTCCTTGTCCGACGAGAACAGCATCCTGAAGGAGATGCTCGTCGCCCAGGGCGTCCACTACGAGGCCGAGCTGGAACGCCGCAAGGCCGAACGCCCGCGAAATACGACCCCCGTCTTCAACTCCAGTCCGTTCAGCGGCAGCATCACGTCGCAGCCGTCTGCCGCGCCCTTATCGAACGACAACTTGTACACGACCCCGCCGACCACCGTCTCCATGTCGTCGAGCGTCAGTCCGCACACGAACGCAATCGGACCGGAACATGTGGAAGTGTCACCGACGCAGAACCCGATCCCCGGCGTTCAAGCGTACAACGCAGCACCCTGCGACGCCCTAGCCACGCTCGACCGGATAGCGCCGAAAAGCCGCACACCGGCTAATCCCGACGGGATCTTCGAGCTGGACAACCAGCTCCAAGTCGATTTCGTCTTGACGTAGGGATCCTCCCTTTCCCTCCCCTCGGGGCTACGGGACAACCCCTCATGCATGCTGCTAACCTCTACACCCCAGCCTGGAATCTCCGTGTCGCGAACACACAGATTACCTCTGCCGACGATCCGTAACAGAAGCCGACGACGAAGACATGCCATTCTCAGGGCACGCATTGATGGCCACATGCCCACCCCCCAGCTACATCAGCAACACAACGCCCGAACAGGCCTACCCGCACAAGACCTACGACCTCCCCCACGTCAACCTCGCAACGCTCCTCAACCTCAGCCGCCAGCTCGTCGTGGAGGGGCAGATCACGCCGATCATGGCGCTCCAGTGTCTCAAGAACCACGAGCTGTACCACCGGCTGACCCGCGACGATATCAAGATCGTTGTCGAAACGCTCAGCACCAAGGTGCGGTGCTATGGGTTCGGTGCAGTTATGGAGGATTTCGAGCTGGAGGATTGTTTGAGTAGTGTTGTGGGGTCGAAGGTTGAGATTGGGTATGCTTATGGGGGTGATGAGACGATGTATTCATGATTATTTTATTGATTCTTCTATTGTCTCTTTGACTTCTTTGCTTCTCTTCTTCTTCTCTTTCTTCTGACTTTCTCTATCTCGCTTTTTTACTTTCATTTTCATTTTTATTTTTTTTTCGTGCACGTCATGGGGTTGAGACAATAATAATGTACATAAAAGCGCTGGGGTTACGAACGGTGATAATGATGACATGAGATTTTTTCCCATCCATTCATTCATCTAAATATAGTAAACAGCTATTCATTTACTAGTTGATGTTTAGATTTATAGATATACGCAGGCTGATACTATATACCAACTACCCACCTTGCTATATTGGACTAAACAAACTCCCCAAAACACCAATTAGACAAAACCAGACCAAGAAAACACAATCATCTAGACCAGGCAGAGAGGCGAAGGGACGAAGCTCTGAGAGGGAGATCATCCACCGGTCTTCCCAACCAACCAATCATCTTCGTAACTGTACTCTATACGAAGCGATTAGCATCAGCTAACATGAAACGCGCCTATCACGGCATAGACATCCACCTGCTCCGTATTTTGCGGAGTCAATATATATCAGTTTTGTGGGGCAGGGGGGACTACTCTGACAAGGTTGTATACGATTTTGCACTATTCAATTAGGTAGGTAGGTAGGTGGGTAGATACTAAATACGAAGTATTTGTGGACTTGATAAGGCGGAGGTGGGTGTAGAATATACCTACCTTTGGATTGAAAATTATGTCTACTAGGTTATTCTGCCTTTAAAAAGAGGTAGAGATTGATTAATGTGGTGTCTGATTGTGGAGTATACTTAGTACTTACCTATCTATCTATCTACTCCTATTGTACATACTCTGATTGCAAAGATTCTACCTGTTTAGAAAATATGCGTAACATATAGCCAAACGTCTAATATGCGTCTGTGGTCACGGGATAAAACTCAAGAGACATGTCTTTAGTAGGTGCGATTGCCAGGGAAGTGAAGAGTCCGGGTTCAATCTTTATAACACCACCAAAGAAGGTGTATATTCTCGACGCCATGATGGACTACTTTAATACAGGAAGAATCTGGTCTACAGTACGATGGCAGGTCCTCGGCATATCTTACCAACCTTGGGTTTTCGACAGCTTGACTTTGCCAGGAGCTACGTTTCTTAGATGTCAATGTTACTGGTCTTGTATACACGAGCACTTCCATGAGAAAAGAATATATTCATGCAATCGGCTAACTCTCAGTATACGTCCTATCTTAGGTATGATCTTTCTCCGCTGATAGGATCTTCAAAGGTGACAGTCCCACGGGGCTCCACCTTATTTAATGCAAGCCTTGTCTCTTGGAGAAGGTCAGCTCCGAAAGAAGGGTAGGCCTGAGCCTCTTCGCAGAACTTGTGATCTTTGTCTCGAAGAAAGCCTTCAACAGATGCTGCAGCCAGAACACTTCGCACTGGATGCCCTCGAGGCAAAAAGGTCGCTGATTCAATATGATCATGTGTGAGATAATAAGTGTTGTTATCAACATGTCGACAATACTCTCTGGTCATTGGATGAGGGTTGTGTTTTATGACGTTCCTGATGTCTTGGGCCACTGTAGTTTTTAATCCATTGATCTCGTACGTGTCTGCAAGCCTTGCGAGCTCCATGGCGGCCGAAATATGCTCTCCCGGGTCTTTTATCTCAAACCTGACGGTGCGCTGGTATAGCCATTGAAAGAGTGCTTCAAGGCTACGCACTGAGACATCGTCGTAGGTCTCTTCTAGAGTGGCTGTCTGCTGCTGTGACTCTAGAAATTCTCCGTTGAACATTCTTGAGAAGACTGGCGATTCCGCGCAGAGAAGGCTCCTGGAAATTGTATATTCCTTGTTGGTAGGCTGGATTCGAAGTTTGACGGAAGGGCCCTGATATAGCGGAAGAATGCTAGAGAGTAAAGTGGTCAGATAACCATTTCGCAGAGGCATCTCAGGTACTTACTTGTTTACGAAGTGCTCAGCACTTGTTTCGGATGCGTTGGTCATCGTTTTGAAATGAAGAATAATGTATGGAACAGGATGGAGACAGCGGGCACTAGATAGGTCAATCGTGAGAATGCCGTATCATCTCATGTGTACATGTAACTCTAGTGGAGAGTGTGCAATGATGCTGTGGTAGACAGAAAGAGGGGAACGAGGAGGGGCATAGAGCAAGGCTGAGAACCGGAGCCCTATCACCTGTCCAATTAGGACTCACGGCTGCTAGATCTATCATCCGGGAATCAGGTCGCAAGAGTACGGAAGTATAACTGAATTTAAATACTACTGTGTTCTGGATAGCAAATTTCAAAGATGATATTCCCTCCACCCGTGAGCAATTTGAAGACCAAATACTACACTGGATGGAAGGAGCAATGGCAAACTATTGTATAAACGAATGAACGAACAATGTGTCGACACGTCCTATACTACCGAACCCAACAGTCCAGTTCTCAACAGACAGGCTCCGAGCCAATCAACCACCACCACCCACTCTCAACTCTCGTCTGAATAGGGTATTCCATTTACTTCTTCTCGTTGCAAGTGCACACCCTGCCGCCATCGGTTAGTCTCTTTGCTCACTATAACCCAGAATACAAGGACACTTACCGCTGGAGGAAACCAGCGCAGTAGCCACCGTTACGGCCGATATCCTTGCACTGTAAATCCGTCGTGTCAGTCTAGTCTCCAATAAAGGCGGGAAATGAAGTACTCACGTGGGTGTTGCAAGGTCCATCATCGGGGCAGCCGAATCCGCGCTTCTGCATCATTCCAGCGTCGCCTTCGGAGGCGGCGGCGAGGCCAACGGCCACGAGAGAGAAGAAAACGGCGGTCTTGAAGAACTGCATTTTGACTGATTTGAAGCGAGAAAAGCGAGGTTTGTAAATAAGGCTTTGTAGGCTTGTTGTGGATTGCTTGTTTGATGGAGTTGGATGCTGATGATAGATGTCTATTCCACGGGGTCCAAGAGGGTTTATATAGCTTTTGAGATGGCCTTTCGAGTCATGTTTGTGGCGAAGGGCTCTCCCTCACTCATACCCAGGATACGATGCGATGTCGTGGCAAAGGGAGCAGCTATCCAATAGTGCTGTTCAGCTGGGTAATTTGTTGCAGGACATCACCATCTCGTATCCGTTTGGGGCTGCAAGATCCGAGGCAAGGGGTGATGGACTTGGGAGCTGAGTCTGGAGATCGTGGTTGTGGTTCATGCTTGCATTGGTGTAGACGGAAATACGAGATCTGCATTCCAGGGCGTGGACATGCAGACCGCCAGTTGGTCGGTTGATGTGGGGGAGTTTCATACGGGGTTCCCAGGATAGAAACGTAGGTTGCTCACTAGTCAAGATCGACTGCTGAAATGAATGGATGGGGTGGTTTGAGTTTCGTAATGGGATGCTTCTGCCTGGCTAGATCCGAGTAAGGAAACTCGAGGTATGTGGAGCGATGATCATTGCTGAGAGGTGAGGAAACGAGCATGTGGCGAACGAACCATGGTCCAATACTTCTCCGACACATCGGAAAATAGCATATCGTCATTTTGAAAGGCCGTATAACATCCTTGGAGTAATTAATATATGATTAATATCGAAGTTCGCACCACTGGTGGTTGGAAGCAGCCACTTCGGCATCGCCGGCCTATTGGAGCTGGAGGCACCAACTATGCTTAAATAGGCGGCTTGGCGGATGGTCCCTATTTTGGACACGAGCTCACGGTCACCTAGAACAAGACTCTGGACATTAGGTTCAGAGAACTCCTCGTATCTCACACATACGAGCTCGAAGATCACGGCATCGATTGAAAGAGTAAGTCCGAGGCTGTCATTCGGTTTCCCACTAGATCATCATGCCGCCTGGGTTTATGCGGAGCTCAGATCAATCTTCTCCATGTGCCGTACTTGGCGCCTCATGCTAAACATAACAACACACCGCAGTTAAACATAGTCACCACTTAGTCAAGGCGCCCACCTCAGCACTAGACGTCCTTTGAGCAGGAACAACAAGAACCCCAAGTCTCATATTGACCGTCAGCGATTAAAGGATCAGAACTGTGATGTTGATTCTGGTGGGTTTGTTGGCGGGCCCACGGTGATAAAGAAGATTGCACCCCCAGTTTGGTTCACTGGAAAAGTTCCTTCAACGGGTGTATACAGATTGACGGTTAAGTCACGGTTACTGTTTCTTCAGCTTTGGTCCAGACGGGGAGCTGATTTTCTGCCACATTTCGTGAGCTGGGGAATTGAGAAAATAAAAAACAATGACACGCTATCAAATACACATAGAGAACATTCAGACCCCGTTTGCGTATGCATAAAACAAGAAAAGTGCTAGCTCGAAACACGACGTAGGAACAGCATATAGCGTACACACGTGGACACAACAAGACTCGACGCGGAAAACACGATATGAAAAATTAGGGTTATATGAATTTCGGCGGAAAAAAAGTATCAAAAAGCATGCAACTGGTCGAGAAATTTCATGCCCTGTTCATGGCCTAGATCAACTCAATCGTCCTACCGCATCTCATACGGTTCCTCCTTTGATGAACTTGCAAGCTCATAAATGGGCGTATGCGCGCTTAGCTGAGCTGGTACAACTTGCCGGTAGGGATGCGAAAGGTTGACGGATTTGACCTCCGCGGGAATGCTCGCCTTTCGGCGTTGGCGACGAGCCAACGCCCACACCATGAGGCCGATAATCACCAACCCTGCGATCCCGCAGCCGATCCCAATACCAGCTTTGGCGCCCGTCGACAGGCCATCGCTGCTGTCGTCGCTTCTGTCGTCGCTTCTGTCGTCACTGCCGCTGTTGACGTCCTCGGGTTTGTTGACAGATTCGGAGAGCGGGGTCCAGTAGTTAGCCCAGGTTTCTACCCAGCCGTTGTTAGAGCCGGCGATTGTGGAGTCAGTAGCCTTGATGGTGGTCGTCCGGGGCGTAACCGAGTACCCCGGGCCAGGGGCCTGAGCTAGAAACCAGTTGCCGTTGTCTTGGTCGATGTAGTTCACGCCCATGAAGGCCGCCTGAAGAAAGGCCCGGCCGAGAGCGTAGGTGCCTGTGGTGCGCATGCATGGGAAGTACCGGACGCTCTTCTCCACGAGCGGGGCCTCCAGCGTCAGATTGAGCAGGGCGAACGGGACCTTGATGGAGATTTTTTCCGTGTTGACTCCGTCCTTGTTGAAGGTAAAGTCGAGGTAGCTGGGGGAGGTGACGATGTGTGAGTACCGCGGATCGGATTCGTTCCAGAAGTACAGACCGTAATCAGGTTGGTAGGTGACGGGAAGCTCGCTGGCGAGAGCGTCGCACGCACTCTTGGGAAGATACAGGTACGGATCAGCAGGGCTCGCCTTGACGGTGATCCCGGAGGAAAGGGACGAGTTGCCCTGTGCCAGCAATTTGCTTTTCCCAGGCCCATCCCAGGGCGATTCGCCATCTGCTACTCCTATTCCGATATCCAAAAGCTCGATGGGGAAGTGTGGGCCTGAATAGGGCTGCGCAGAGACATCCCCAATGACCCGGTTTTTGTCGTATCCGCCCAAAATCAGTGACCCCTGAATCTTGTGCGCCGCTGAACCGATGTGCATGCCCCAGGAGTAAGACGAAATCGGGACATCTGCGTATTTCCAGAGATAACTGGCGATAAAGGTGCCATTGAGCGGATCGGAGTCGTATCGACTGAATGTTTGATTGATGTCCGGGGCCCCAAGCGCCAGTATACCCACTTGTAGGGGATAGTTCTTTCCTCCCGGGTAAATTTGGTACCCCTGCGAAATAGTTATGAAATCGACATCCGGTATCAATGTCCCTGCGAGATCTACCTCGATCAGCGCGCGGTCAGCCTCCACGATGGTTCCCACTGCGTCGGCGGCCCCAAACTGACCGGGGCCCCACTCCCCATTGGGACCCAAGGCGATGGATTCGTTTCCTGCAAACGAGGAGGAAGAATCGGGGTAAAAAATACCCGCGTCTCTAGCGTAACAAGTAGACGAGATAGTATCGTTGGAACAAATGGACGGCAAGAAAACTCTGGACTCCCACGTGCTTCCGGGATACAGATCGATCTGTTGTCCTGGCTTCCCGACCCCGATCGTAACGGCATTCCAAGGTCCATCGGGTCCGTAAGTCTTGTCAGACCAATTCATGTAAAAAGGGCGACCCATGGTGTAGTTACAGAGACCGAGAAGAACGAGCGAGGTAGCGCCAGACCGGAAGGGTACTAGCCACGGTGACAGCATATTGGTAAAAGTGTCGGAGCTTAGGCACAGAGACTGAAGTGACCACCCAAGAGAAAGTCGTGTTGCATAGCAGAGTAGCTATATTGAGGTACTGAGGCACTGTGGTATCGCTACCTGAAGACAGTCAATGGAGATCCCCAGAGCGGAGCAAAAGCATCTGATCCTCACACAATCTGGGGACGCGGATTAGTTTTCAAGGAAAGCAAATGGAAGCACCCTCCCCTCCATTTGATGAGTAGCTACTAAGTAATTAGAACAGTGGAGCCATTCCAAGACCTGCCAATGTACTAGTGGTTTCTTTTGGTGTGATAAAACAAAATAGGGGCTTTTGCGCACAAATCATGTTCGACAAGGGCGATGAAGAAATCGTTGACCGGGGGCAGACCCATGGATAAACACCCCTCAAAGAAACAAGCTTCTGGAGGAGAAGATTATTGCACCGTGCAGACTGCAAACCCTTGTGCAATATCTCATCGAGCTTCTTATCATGGGAGCTGGTACGGGGAGAGGACTCCTCTTCCTGAGAAGCTACCATTCACCAACGCACCAATTCGACAACTGCCCGCAGAAGTGCCTCGAGCGCAGACGATGGATTGAGAAACTGCCCCCAAATACACTCATCAAGCCACATTCCACCAGTGTTCCTCGAGGTACAACCTCAGTTTCGTGATTGAGCTGCTCAGGCCAATCCGGAATTAGCGAGAATGGATCGATCGATATTTTTTGATATCTATTGATGGACGGGCTCAAAGGATCCAATGTTCCGACACCGAACCTTGCCATGGCAGAGCTCTCATCGTCAAACACCCCAGGGTCGTACGCCCCGTTCTCGTTCCCTTGGCTCATTCATCCTGTATTCCTTCGCTTGAAAACACATGGAATTTCTTGCTCTGTAAAGAGCATGGGGGCCATTGGATCGGAAATTGGGCTGCAGGCCTACCCTTGCCCATTGGTGCAGATAGAGAGACCCATATCGATGGCCCCTGAGTTTAGCGTCTCTAATGCGCTTGTTGCCCCAATATTGGCGTTAGACGATCCAACACCTGCTAAGCGTCGGATTGATACTGATGATGTCCTCCGATGTGCCCTGTTGATTGTGCTGGGAAAACCCAGAATGGAAAGGCCGGTGTTCTCTCTGGACCACTGACAGCCAAATTCATTTGGGCCGTTGCTGGATGGTTGGTTCGGCTGGAGCAGCGTGGAGCATCCTGTTGGCTTAGCGTTGGTCTTAGCGCCAGCCCCCACGTTAAGACAAAACAGGAAAAAAATTAGCCATGAAAGGAACGGGCCTAACATCGGAATTGTAATAAACCGAGGAAGCCCAGGCTATCGCTTGGTCTAATCATCTGCAGAGCGTTTGAGTGACTGACGTGAGGCGGAGTCAATCGAAATATCCCACGTTGGCGATAACCATCCATGTCGACACAGCCCTAACCTGTCACTGCCTACCTATCTGCCCAGCAACTGCGGGGACGGTCCAGCTGCCTGGCCGTCCATTCTGTCAAATCAATTTTGTAATTTAATTCGGATAGTTCCGTTGCAATGTGGCAACTGCCCCCCATGGCTTCACCTAAGTTATTGCGCCCTCTCGCGGTCATTCTTGCGGCCCTCCTGGTGATCACCACGCTCTGGCGACTTCGCATCAGCGTCCTGGAGCCTCTTGTTCCCGACGACCTGCTACATGGCCACGCCGAAGAACCGTCGGGAAATGAAGAAACGGACTGGTCTCGCTTCGCCTACGTGCAGTATGTCACCGACGACAATTATCTCTGCAATTCAGTCATGCTTTTCGAGAGGCTCCACAGCATGCACAGCAAAGCCGATCGCCTGTTGATGTACCCCGACAACATCTCCACCGCGGAGGATGACACATCACTCGAGAGCAAACTTGTCCGCAAAGCACGCGATGAATATAATGTGAAACTTCAGCCAATTCAGGTACAAAGCCGGCCGTCGGGTGATGGTATGTATCTCCCTCTGCGACCTTTTTCGGGACATATGAACGCTAACTCACGCGAGAAGCGACCTGGGCTGAGAGCTACACCAAGCTCCTCGCTTTCAACCAAACTCAGTATGATCGAGTTTTAGGCTTAGACTCCGACTCAACTATCCTTCAGGTAAGCCGCCCGCCATCATCTGCCTACTAGTCGAAGACAGATACTTACCAAGACAGCCCATGGATGAACTCTTTATGCTCCCATCATGCCCCGTTGCGATGCCACGAGCCTACTGGCTGGACCCTAATGGCCGCACCATGAGCTCGCAGCTCTTCGTAATCGAGCCGTCCGATTTTGAATTTGGTCGCATCATGGAGAGCATTAGCCACGCGGGTGGGTCTGAATACGACATGGAGATCTTCAACGAGTTGTACAAAGATAGCGCCTTGATCATCCCGCACCGCCCTTACAATTTGTTGACTGGAGAGTTTCGGTCCGAGTCGCACACGGCCTACTTGGGCAATTCGCTGGAGCAGTGGGACCCCGACAGGGTGCTGTCGGAGGCCAAGTACTTGCACTTTTCCGACTGGCCCGTTCCTAAGGTTGGTACTTTGTTTTCATTCATATCTCGATCGAGTTGTCGGTTTCCTTGATCAAATAACCCGTTTACTAACGCTCCATTGTATAGCCTTGGATCAAAGCCCGCCCCGATGTGATCACAGACAAGCAACCGGCATGTCAGGCGGTTCCCGAACAGCCGGAGAACTGCCGCAACAGGGACCTCTGGCTGGGAGTCTATGAGGATTTTACCCGGCGAAGAAAGGTACGTATCGTCGCTGGCGGCTGAAGAGCCGGGACACCAATTGTTCGAGATATCAGCTGACCAGTGCATAGGCCGTTTGCGAAACTGATGTCTAAGAGCCTGACTTGCTGGCTCGGTGGCTGGGCCATCCAGGCCTTGTATTTTTATCAGGACGCCGCGATCCCCAAGGGGCGAGACATAACTTCATATAATTTTTTTGATTGCCGTGGTGGAAGTAACGACCGTTCCACATTCCATGGTTTCTAGAGATGACTTGTGCATATTTTGATTATGACTGATTTTCTGCGATTTGGTGTAGATATTTAAGCGTATTTCTTTTTTGGTTAGGGATCTTGGAGTATTGAATACCATAGCTTTTGAAGGTATCCACTATTCAGTAATCACAGTCCTTACAGATGAGGTGCCTGGTGGACAGCACTCGCAAGCTGGTCGAGCGTTTGAGCCAGTCGATTCAGTCTATCGTAGTTATTAAGCTCGGAAGATTGCATCCAGAGCCAACCGAGGAAACTGGATGGGTGGATACGATGGATGTTGGGTTCGGCCATCATTCGGGATATGACAGAAGTGAGGTTTGGGTTGATGGAAGGTTTGGGCTGTCGACCTCACTCCTTGTCATGCAGGGACCCGTGATTGCACTCCATGACTAACAAGGAAATTTAACATCCTGGGATAAATCACATTTCTCTCGAGTGAGCGGCGCATCAATAGTGTTGTATATATTTTCAACAGTAGGAGCTTCTTCTCCCTATTCGCTTCACACTCTAGGTGAAACCTGAACACCCGAAGTAACTAGATTCAGGCGACCTGCACCCACATATCATATCTCCCGGTCAACGAAGCCCAAGCCAGAACCCGGCATGGTGACACCTCACAATGTCAAACCTTACTCCAACTTCTCTCCCAAAAACTTCACCGCATCATCCACATCAGCCATATAAGTAAAATGCGGCGGAGCCACAATGAGCATCCCATCGCAGACCAGGTCGCCCTCCGCACAATAGATCTTGACCTTTTCGGGAGAAAAGTCAGGGATACGCCCATCGTCCTGCTTATTCCGCGTGTCGCCAAACAGCACAACGCCATCAATCTGGCTCTTGACCTCGTCTGACAATTTGGGGATCGCGCCGTGCATGACAGCTGTTCCTTGGCTGTTTCCACGTGCAAACAGACATCTCGTCAGCCAAGTCGAAGACGGAGAAAATCATTGGTCAAGAGAGAGGAAATAACAAGAACACCATACCTATACCCCCCAGCCACTATCCTCGTCTCAGGACACTTGCTCGCCGCAAGCTCAAACAGTCCCTTTGCCTCCTCGATCGCCTCGTCCGATGTCCCTGCTGGCAGCGCATTGTCCCCGATCGTGGCGCGGTATTTGGGTCCGACGCCCTGACATGCGACTGCGTCGTCACGCGCAGACTTGAGCCCACTGCAGACGCCGGGGCCGGTTGACCCGCCCAGGAGGCCTTGCTCGGTAGAGGCGCGAGCAAAGATGAATGTCGTGGGTTGGCAGTCGCCCGTACGAAGGTCGTCGCCGGCGTCGGCTGTTTGTGTTATTTAGCGTTAGTTGGGGGTCCAGCATAGTGAATAGTATGTATATAGTATGTGTCTAGGGTAATGACTTACACTGGCGAGAGAGGATGGGACTGGTAGCTGCTAGCGAGGCTAGGGCTAGGATGAGAAGCTTGGAGTTCATTTTGCTTAACGGCCGAACCTTTCACTTGGTTTGATAAGATGATGTTTCTGTAAAAGAGAGGGAAGTCTGTCGTCGATGTCCAGTATACATTTTCGCAGGACGACCACCACCATTATATATCCTCACACCCTGATCCAAATCTAGGTAACTAGATACCTACCTACTATACCGGTGGTATACTCCCTACCATCCCCCAAGGTTCCCCCTCCGACGTTTCATCTCCAAACTACCCCTCTCATCCAAGCGACCCAACCACACCAGTTCTGCAGCATCGGTAGACCTACGCATTAGCCGGCAGTGGCAATGCCGTGCTCCGAGGTACGCGACATGCTCGGCAACTGTCAAACACTGCCTAGTCTGCGAGGATCCGAGGGTAGAGTATAGTATAGTACATCTTGGCCCGGTAGAATATTCTCGGGGTGTTTCAGAATGAAATCAAACCCCAGAATCTGAAACCGCGAAGATCAACGTGATCTGCACTTTACAGAACCAACCCAGGAACTAAGTAAGTAAACCCCGAACATCGGCGGTAATCATTTGGGTAACTAGCCGTTTATCATCTGAGGCTTTTGGTGGGCTATGTTAGAGAAACTGTGATTTGTGCCGTGGGGATTCGAACTCCGGTAGATAGCGTTTCAGATATAGATATTATGAGCAAGTATGTGGTTGGAGACGTCTCTGTCTCGGCTACAATCATACATGGCCAAGAAGAGCCCTTAGGTAGTTGACGGGCTCGGTACCGGGTTTGGGTTGTCCGGTGGGTTGATTCCTTGGTCCGGTTTCTAAGCATGGGTTTGGGGTCGAGGAAGGGAATGGGGTTTGTGTTCGAAACAAAGTGTTGAATGTTTGCCTTGGGCCGAAGTGTTAGGTAGATTAATTTGTTGCTTTGTGAGACAAGACCGTCGTCCTAGAGAATTTATCATCAGCATCCTGATTGAGTTGTATCATATCGGGATGTGCATAGGATGTCTGTCCGGCTACCAGTGGTCTACGGCTACTGAGGCAGGCTTGGGAGGTGACAAGTACGATAGGCCTATGGAAATCCATTCAGCTAACTTTTAAGATGCACGCAAAATAACAGTGGAAGGAAACATGAGATTATATCATAAGACAGTAGCATCGCATCGTTTACTCCTCATCATCCTCCTTGGCGGCCTGGGCCTCGGCCTCTTCCTCGTCCTCGTCCTCCTCAAAGGCATTGACCGGCAGGCTATACAGGCGGACGACGGGACGGTTGGGATCCTTGATGAGCAGGTACTTCTTGGGCTTCTCAGGGTCCTCATCGGCATCCAGGGCGCGGATGCGGTCAACGATGGTGCGGACGATGCCCCAGCCGTTGCCGATGTTCAGGTTCATCTGGGCGGCAAACTCGCGCGGCTTGTAGCCGACCACGCCGAGGACGACGTGCGAGGTGGCGTTGCGGGGGTTGGCGCGCGACACGAAACCCAGCTTCATGCCGTCGGCCTTGGCGAGGACGGCCTGCGTGGTCCAGCGGGCCAGCTTGCAGCTGTTGTTCTTCATCTCCGTGGCGACGACGGCACCGCGCTGCGACCACAGCTTGCTGCGCCAGTCGAGGGCGTTGCCCGAGCCTTGGGCCTTGCTGTCGAACTCGTTGAGCGCCTTGAGCACCAGCTGCTGCTCCTCGCCGTTGACGGGGTTCTTCAGCACGGCGTCGACCTCGGTCCGGATGATCATGTTCAGGGGCTCCTCGTCGCGCTCCAGGGACATGTCGAAGCGGCGGTACTTGTAGCCCTTGGAGGCCGGGGGCTCGGTCTCCTCGCTGGCGTTGTAGAAGGGGTTGGGGTTGTTGAGTTCGACCTTGGCGTCCTGGGACTCGTTGACGGTCTGCAGGGCGAAATTGTGGTTGATGATGGTCGCTTCCATGGCCAGGGAGTTAGGGGTGTTGATCGACTCCTGCTTGCCCGCGGCCTCGGCCATCTCCATGGGGGCGTCGATGGCGTTCTCGTTGACGGTGACCAGGTCGAGGGAGGCGCCCTCGCGCTTGTCGAAGTAGATCTTGTTGCCCTGGTGGGTGACGACGATGTCCCACGAGTAGACACTGCGAGGAGCACACATGAGCATGGAGATGATGTCGGAGGTGGCGAACACGGTCGCCTGGTCCTTCTCGGCGAGCTCCTGGATGATGGGATCCTGCGAGGTGGTGACGTTGTAGGCAGCCCGCTCGGGAGCCTGCAGGCGGCGCTCACCACCCTTGACGGGGGCCTTGTCGTAGGAGCGGTCGTAGTAGTACATGAAACCGTACGAGTCGAGGTCCTCGCCCTCGGGGGCCTCGAGGTTCAGCTTCAGCAGACGGGTGAAATCCACCTCCTCCAGCAAGTTCCACTCGGGGCGAATGTTGACCGACGGCTCGCGCGTGCGCTGGGGCTTGTCGTAGTCCCTCCAGCCGAAGCGACGACCACCACGGTTGCCACGACCGCCGCCGGAGCGGTTGTCATAAAAGCGGTCACCTTGACCACGGCCACCACCAACGCGCTGGAAGCCCGCGCGGCCACCGCGCTGAGCACCGCCGCGCTGACCGCGACCACGGAAAACGGTACCACCGCCGCGGCCGAACGTACGCTTCGCGGAGGCACGGGTGTTGTCGACGACGGAGAAAGACGACTCGTCCTCGGCGACCTGGACGTTGAAAAGGCTGGAGGCACCGGCACCGTACACCTGCTGGTCGCGGTAGTTGCGCTGGTATTGCTGACGACCACCTCTCTCACCACCCTTGGAATCCGAGGTCCAGTCGGCCATGCGGCCGAGCTTGTCACCCTTGGAGAAAGGAGCGTAAGGGACACCACCGAGCATGTTGTCGGTCGGGGTCGCGGGGCCCCAGGTGTCGTCCGCCGGGAGGGCGCCGACCAGGTCGGCAATAGAGGTATGCGGCATGATGTCTGGAAGATAAAAGGAGAGGGTTAGAAAATGGATCCCAGACGGTAAGATGAGACGGATTGGTGATAGAATTACCGACTCGAGATGGCGGTGGGATTGAAAGCGGGTGGAGGATCAACCGATGAAGTTTTTCCTTTTCCTTTTGCTTTTCCTCTTTTGTTCTGTGTGTCGCGAGTCGTGGCTGGAGACTTGGCATTCGGCCACACCAGCACCGCCACAGACACCTTTCTTTGTCAGTGCTGAGTCATTGTTGGTTTGCTGAGTCAACAATGAGTCATCGTCTTGTTATCTCGAAATTCCATCACTAATATCGATCCCTAATGATAACCAACCCAAACCCACTATATGGGCCAACTCCTAAGTGGTTCCTCTCCAGAGTGATCGCGCCTCCCCTACTGATCCTTGGGGATTATTAACCGGGAAATTAATGGGGAGAGCTGTCTCCAGTCCTTGTCAACGTAGCCCATGCCTGTTCAGGATGCAGATCTTGAGACGAGGGGACAGGCCAACCCCAACCGAAAGGTGGCACGGGTGGATATTTGACCACCTTGGCACCTTCAGATCTTGGAGGTCTGTTGTTGACCTCGCCACAATTCGAACCGTTCACCTGGTCATCAATAAACTAACTGGACTTGCATTCGAGGGCAGCGTTCGGCCAACTCTGGAGGACAATCACGGAGAACTGTGCATATCGCTGATAGACGATCATCGTTACGTAAAGACTGTTCGGAAGCGTACATGATACACATCATATCCTTGCACTTGGATCTCTATCATGGCGTTCCTGCCTATCGTAGGAGGTACCGTGAAAAGATCTCACGAAAGCCCGCATATCACAACCAGAGTCTCGGGAAGTTTGCAGTCCGACGCAAAGTACATGTGCTGGTGATGACGTATAGGAACTGGGGCAAAAACAAGGTCTGAACCAGTCAGAAGACCCTAAGCGCTTATCTACCTTTGTCTTTCCTTACTCCCCTGTTGTGCCTGGTTGAGCCTTGGCCTTGATTCAGCCTGTACCGTCTGCCGAACACTCGGTCAGCGAGGAGATAATCACGGGTCGGACATCAAGTCCAACTATCCCTGTTGGTCTATTGCTTTTTCTGGAAGAAATGCTCCTATCGCTCACCTCGTATGTCTCGGGAAAAAATTGGCCCTTGCAGGAGGATCGGCCTATAAATGGTCGATCTGATTCGGCGCCCATCTGGAGCTCGTGGTGGGACAGGCACCTCTGACTGATAAGGAATCGGCATTTAACAGGCACTTGGTAGGGCTTGGACGGCCCCTTTTCCCCGAATCATCTCTGCTTTTTCCTGTTTCTACTCGAAGTTGCCCCTAACACTAGTTCCGTCGAATCAGAATAAACGCATCGGTAGAGTGGACCATGAACCACTGTAGTATATGGGATATAGAATGGGGACTGGGACACTGGGATGGGGCCCGTCTCCACCCATCTATCTCGACTGCTGTTGTTCCTGCAGCAGATCTGCGCACTAAATAGCGCCAATATCTGGGCTATTGATTTGTGAACCCGCTTTCGTTATTCGCTCTTACTTTAGAATCCCGTTCACTACGGGGAACTATTATACGGACGTAATGGGTCCTTATCAAGGATTGCAGATCACTCCCCCAGTCCGATGTGACTTGTCTTGTCTACCTGCACTTACTGACAGATACCGCCATGGTTAGACGATATGATTTGAAATGAGGAATTGTTCTTTATCTTCGTCTGCTCAATGGGTCTACAACTTGATTATGAATTCTTCGTAAACAATAGTCTTCCTGATGGAGTCGCGCTAGCCCTAACTGACTGCGATCTGTGGAGAACACGTCCAACACATTGTAGATAATGGATACGATGCCGTCATTGGGCCACAGGACGATTGACGACAACTGCGAGGCTTTGCTAAGGGGTTCACGATAATGCCATGTAATCAATCACTCGGTCTTGCCATCGGACCGCGAAGATATAAAGAGGGTCTCATCCTTCCCTGCTGTCCATCCTCAGATCCTCAATCAACTCAAAGTTCAGTGTCCATTTCTCTTCCCTACTCAGTCACAAAGACAAACCCTCACAAACCACCTTTACAAACACAATGAAGTTCTCCACCGCCCTGTCCTTCCTCGCCGCCGCCGGCACCATGGTCTCCGCGACCCCCGACGCCAACGAGCAGTCGCTGCAGAACAAGCTCATGGACGCCGTCAACTCCGGCAAGCTCCAGGCCACTACTTCCAGCAAAGCCGAGGACAAGTCTAAGTGTCTGCCCCCGCTGCTGTGCTGCGGCTCCCTGGCCACTCCCCTGGACCCCCTGGTCGACCCCATCCTGGAGGGTCTCGGCATCAACGCCGCCGAGATCGTCGGCTCTCTCGGCCTCCTGTGTAAGCCAGCTAGCCCCATTCATCCGACCAGACCTTTCTCTACACTGGCTGCTGGCTAGGTAGTATATGTCTGCTCTGACCAATGCTGATGCTTCTACAGGCCACGCCTACGAGAAGGACTCTTGCGACTCCGCTCCCAAGTGCTGCACCGAGGTCAACCTGCTGGTATGTTGCCACCCCCGCACTCTCCCCCCCACAATTCTTCACGACGAACCATGAAACCTTGCCCATCTACTTCTCCATAAACCCCCACAACCAAGACGAATCCCCAACTAACAATTTCCTACAGGGTGGTCTCCTCGCCGTCGGTTGCTCCGATGCCGAATAAATCAGCCGATGAAATCCACGCCTCTGGTCCGGGGACCCGGATGGGGACGCGTGCGGGCCACCAGAAATTCTACCCGAGTTTGGTAGACCCAGGGAACGATACCATATACTTTCCCCTTTCTATATGAGGATTATATAAATTGTAATTGTTATTTTTGATACCTGATGGATGAGATGTTTTGCTGTGTTATTGCTGCTTTTATGGTCTGATTGGATGGATGCTGTTTGTATAGTACCTATGGCTTACTGGAATGGATTAATTTATGGATTGATAGTCATTGTTTTGTTCTATATTATCTAGGGACTGGAGTTATAACTAGAGAATGGTAGGTTGGGATCGCTAGGTATGGTCTTGTAGTCGACTAGAGATAGACCATTCTATTGAAGTTGATTTCTACCTATTGTAAACAGCGGTACATTCAACACTGATACTCCCATTGGCTTTCATTCCTCGACCATATTGACTCACCAACCCGTAGAGAAGTGTTACAAATCTCATCGAAAGCATAAAAATACATATACTATACTATCACCTACGTTATTTTCCCCCTTAGATGACCTTGTGGTCAAGCATCGACTGCACAGCGTCAACCACACTAGACTCCAAGTCCTTATACTGCCACTTGCCGCCCTTCGTCCCCTTATCTAGGATATCAGTACTGACATGCAGATCCCACCCAGTAGGATGCACGCCAGGTGGCAAGATCTGCGAGGGCGTTCCCTCGGGGACCCGATCGCGCAGCGAGGGGAAATGCTTCCGGATTGTGTTCGCGATCAGCTGCGGCGTGATCAGCTCGGCGACGAGCACGATGCGCTGGTTCCCGGCGGCGGGGTTGGTCAGCGAGTCAACGTGGCTGCGTGCGACGTCGCGTACGTCCACCTACGAGATGAGGATGTTAGCTATGTTATGGATACTACTATAGTTCTACCATAGTGAGATGGGGCGCTCACGAAGTGGTTGAACGGGAAAGCGACTCCCTCGATCTGGGAATAAGTCCCGTTGAGGAAGTTCGCAATAGCGAACTGGTTCGTCTCGTTGATGTTTTGGGGCCCGCGAATGGGGTGGATCATGGGCCCCGTGATGATATCCGGGTTGATGACGACGAGGTCGAACTGCGGGGAGTTCGTTTTCATGAATTCCCATGCGGCTGCTTCGGCTCGGATCTTGGATACGTTGTAGCCGAGGACAGTGTCGTGTTTCTCGATGGCTTGCTCGGCCGTGACCTGTTTCATGTGAGTTCAATTATTCTTCTAGGAGCTGAGTCGTGGGGTCTGTTTCGTGTGGGACGCGCGCGTACCGGGTTCCAGTCCTTCTCGGTATAGGGTTCCCCCTCCTTTGTCATGTCCTCGAAAGAGTCGAGTACAGTGACTGCACTGCTCAGTACGATGAAGCGCTTCAGGGTGGGGCCTCCGTGACGTGCTGCAGCTTTCAAGATCTCCGTCGTCCTAGTAGGGTTCAGGTGAGTGAGTTGAGATGAAGAGACAAGAGAAGGGAGAGGGTACTAACCCCAGCTCCGCTGGCTCAATCACATCCTTCTGGATATCATCAACTTGGAATTGCACCGGCGACGCCGCGTGGATCACGTAGTCGAAGGGAGGAGCCGCATTTTGGAAGAGAATATCGAAGGGCTTCTTTGAGGTGAAGTCCGAGACGATGGCGAAGTTGATTTTGCCTTCCCACTCGGGGTGGGTCCGGAGGACCTCCTTGGCCTTTTCTTGCGATCGTACCGTCGCGGTTATAGTGTATCCCTCCTGCGTAAAAAGTCAGCTCTTGACCTATGTGATGCGCAAGTAGTGGGGGTGGAGGTGACGTACGTCGACAAGGATAGCGAGAATGTGGGATGCGACGAAGCCATTGGCTCCGGTAAGAAGGACGTGCTTGCCTGACATGATTGTGCTGGATTTCCTTGACTACTGAACAATGCGGTCCTTAGATTGTATGATAGGCCCGTCTTTACACCCGGCGAAGATATAAGTCTTTTCAGGCGGATCGCCCGGAGTCGAAATCTCCATATATTACGTAAGTGTGGTCAAGTATGGACGACGACTGACGGAGACGGAACCATGGGAAAGTATCTACGCCGATGATAATTTAAATAGACCATTGGCTTAGCAACTGCCACTACTACTTCAAAAATGCAGGGAATGGTTATGGGGGCCATGATCTTCTGGGAAACGTATCCGTGAGGAGGTTGAGAGTATCCTTAATGGTTGGCCCGCTGGACATGGTAGTTTTGGAACAAAAATACCCGTGTCGAATGCCATACTACAGTGAATTTCCGGGATCTTAGTCGTGAGGCTCCGGAATACTTAGGTTTTTCTTGGTAGATGTGACAAATTATGGGGAGTATTCATGTGGAGATGGTCTCATAGGCTCAACTAGGGTTGACATATCACCGTACAACAAAATCATAGCATTAAGGAGCTACCCTAGTTTGGATTAGGATTAGGTCCTGTATAGTCAGTGATACAGCAAATGACTAGAGTGACTACATGACTCATTCATTAATGCTGGTTGTGTGTTTAGGAAACAGGGTTAAGTCCAAGTTTTGAACAAGAAATAGATTGCATACGTCTCGTAACTGTATAGGCAATCTTCGGTAGCTTGAACCTTATCTTGAGTTATCGCAAATCATTGCAAGAGGACTAGCGGGAAATTCCTTGGGTTTCAATGATGCGCCTGGCCAAGCTTGTCCTGTCTCGCCCACACATGCGTCTGCGACTCCGAGATTGTGGATGTCGAAAATGAAGTTAGCGAGTGATCGCAAATTTTTTTTTTCCAAAGCTGCCTCGGATGCTGCATCCAGCCAAAACACCGAGCTATAAGATCCAGGGCGCGACTCTGTGTAAGCGATAGCAAGCTGGGTCTTGCCGACACCACCCATACCACCGCGGACTACACGCTGTTGCTTTTGGAACCTGTATTTAGGGTGTATGTTTGTTGCAATCTCATCAAACCTCGTTGTGACGATCGACAAAGTGTCTAGCTGTGATGTAAGGCGCTTGGCCAAGACAGGTGCCAACTAGCCCATGGAAGCTAAAGCCTCCTTCAGCTCTAAGATGACCACTAACAACGTTAGCTACTGATTTTCAATCTGAGATTCTAGAAAGAAAAACTGGGTGTTTAAGCACAAATCGATACGTCTATTAGAGAAAGAACTGGCAACGAATCATGACTTGTCAAAAATTAACAAATCGTCGAAACAAGAGGCGCCCGTTATCTGCGCCCGGCTTAGGCTTCACTTCAGATTCAGTGTAATCGACATAATATGGTTACTGATACTTACTAGAATGGGGAGGTTGAGTTCCGACATGCGCAATAGTGTTGAAGTACGAGGCCGTGTGCCCTTTCTTAGCGGTCGAGCTTTTAGCAGATTGCAAATCTGCGAGAATATCTTTGAGGTCTACATTCTGCCCAGACGTAATAGCATTCACCGTGAACGTCTTCAGTCAGCGTAGACATGAGCTCTTCAACTTCATTTCCTTTTCCAACCCTTCGAAATACCTTTGCGTATCGTTTATCCCACGCATCCTTCTCGCCAGGAATGACTTTTTCGAATAATCCTCTCAATCTTTTGACCTTCTCGTCGCATGCAGTAAGAATATCTTCTAAAGCATTGCAAACATCTGACGGCATTGAGTCTCTACCTGATTCTAGGTTGTTCTTGCATCTCCGAAGAAAATGGAGTATGACGGGCAGTTGGCGTCCAACGACCTTGAACGTCTTAGTTAACTTAATGTCACTCTGGGCACTGTCGTAAATGTTGATCGAGGCCTCAAGAAGAGTACTGACCGCAGGGATGCTGCCGATCACCTCTAGGCATGACATCTTGGAATGATGTCACGACGAAGTGTGTGCAGTTGAATAGATGTCACAAGCGTGGTACAGAGTAGAACAGACATAATTACTTGATAGGGGAAAAAAAGAGGAGTGGTAATCGAGCCTCGATATAAATAGAACACCTACTACCAACGTACATCTCGAGGGAATATCAATCGGGCACCTGGAGGCAGCCAGACCGCTGCCTATGGTGGAGAATTACGCTGGCCACGCGTGACCAGGCTGAGCTCACCAGGTCCTTAAATACTATCAAGGGCTGAATCTACTCTGATTACCTATTTAAATCTAGATCTGATCTCTTTAAGCAGGTGAGTATTAAAGACAGAGCAATAAGTTCTAGAGCCTATAGCATTTATTACTTTATTGTATCAGATAGGTATGTATACGTGAAGATATACCAGAATAGAGCCATCGGCGAGAAGATCAGGAATAACAACATCCGTGCCAATAGAAGCCAACACATCGAAGCATCCCGGGAACTGCTTCTCTATCTTCAATCTTTCCATATAATTGATCCAGAGAACCTAAATCTGCTGTCCGAAATAGAACACATTCAAACGATAAACCAAATCCCCTGGTGTGTCACAGGCAGTGGAAACATACCATACATTTGATAAGATGCAAAGGACGGTATCGATGATGGGGAGAACCCACTTAGTGAGGCGGGCTGATCTGGGGAACAACGGTCCTCAGTCCGCAGCAAGGCTTTTTTCTCATCGGGAGGTTAAAGCTTGCGGCTGATCTATAGATGCGCAACATATTTTAAAAATAGCTTACTGATGAGTGTCAGCTGAGCTATGTGACCTGTATTAATTAGATGAGGCTCGGTGAGAAGAGCTTATGAGGCTCTTTGCATCTTAAAGAAGCGATGCGACCAATCTGACAAGGCTTGGTTGAAGGATCTGGGTGGAATCCGTGACACGGCTTTGCTTTTGATCTAGGTCCAGCCTCGTGTTAGATAGCCTGAGCCGTATATCTAACTTCCAAGGTTTGTAATATACTGTGGATGTGTCTGGTAGCCTCGGGGTAGTCTTGATCAGGCGTCTGCAAGTACGAGTACAAATTGAGAGAAGAGTTCCATGACTCAAGCCAAAACAGAGAAAGTCATTTATGAAAATATCTAGTATTCAATATTGATAAGCTCTGAAAATTTCTCCGGCCAACACAATGATAAGTATGTTGGCGCACTGCAAGCTTGCTTTGCCAGTGAAATGTTGCACAGTCTGCCTTGCTGAAATTGCACTCTTGTATTACACCTTGATACTTATAGGTGATAGACCCTCTGCCACTGCCAAGGTAACGCGTAACCTAGGTTATTACAACAAAAGATGATTGCTCCAGTTCACAATAATAGACTCAATAAGGCTGCCATAGACATCGCAACTTGGGATAAACTGACAGAACTTGCTAATAACCGAAAATTCCTGCAGTAGAATCTCGTTCCTCCACGCCCTGTAAGTGGCCTGCATCGGATTTGATGTGAGTCTTTATAATTAATAATCAGGGCGTTGTTCTGAGATAGTACCAATGATCAAGCATCCTGAGGCTCTCTTCGGTATGCACGTTCTTGCAGACCTGTCAGGCAAACCCAGGGCAAAGGTGACTGCACAGATCCTGTATGGCCTTTTTGTGGATTTTCCACAGCCTTGCAGAAAGTGATATCAAAGATCTGAAGGAACTAGCAATAGCCCTCCAATCAGGTATCCTGACAGAGTAACCCAATCAGAGGGTCTTTGTTAAATGCAATATAACAGTGATTGGATTGGTTTATATTCAATTACTCAATCACACAATCTACAAGACTAGCAAGCCCATCACAGTGATGCTATATTAATAAAATATTTTATTCAATTTTGAATAAATTCGCGTGAAGCCATAGTAGTTTAGCGAGGTAAAGCGCAGTCGTTGTTTCTGCAATACTTGGATAAGCGAAACATGAAACAAGTAAAAAGCAAAAAATCATTTTGGCAAACAACAAAGCCGGTAAAAATAAAAAGAACAGTGGTACATTCATACTTGGATTCGAACCTGTATTTTGATTATTGCAAGTAACATTTTGCAAAAAGAAAAAAAGAGTCAACATTATCCCCCGAGCCGGAATCGAGCCAGCGACCTTCTGATGACAGGTATTTCCATTACAGTCAGACGTGATAAACCAACTACACCATCAGGGGTTGACGTTGAAAATCTTACCCCTTCTAAAGTTAACATTGGCACCTGCAGCCTCTACCAGATTGGCTTTATTTTCCATCAACCTCCAGCTTCCCGCTTTAGGGCTACTTTTAGCCATACTCAAATGAAGGGACTCGGTTACGGTGGACATGCAAATAATGCCCTAATTTCGAAGGCGCATAAACAGGGAATATCTACCAATCCTGGAAGGTTCGAACTGCAGGGTCCCCTGTCAGTGGGCCTCCCCATATCATCCCCCATTGGCAGGTCGATCTCGCATCCCCTTGAACAAGTCCGTCTCCGGTTGCGCGCTTGTAGGATCATAATTTCCAGAGCAATTTATCATGAAGTCCACATGAGACCGTCACGTCAGCAACCCTGTCGGGCGGGCACACCCGTCCAGTGATTGGCAGCCCCCAGCTAGCCAGCCCCCCACGATTGGCGATGCCTTCAACTGCATTCCAGTTCCCCGGCCCATTATCTCCCCCCTCCAAACGAAATATGCAGTCGGTCGGTCGGTTGCCGTTGGGCAGCAGAGTCCGTTGTCCGCGTCGTGTTCATTGATATCCACCAAGTGTCATTTTACCACTTCAAAGCAATGCGGCTCTGATGTGGCCGCCTTAGATATATTAGGCCGCACGTAGTAGTTGTCGAACAACATGTCATCGCCACCCAAGCCAGAACGCACTGTTACCTGAAACATCGCCTGAGACCGACCTCACTTCGCCTTCGCTGGACGAAAGAGAAGGGAGAAAGAGAACCGACCCATCCAGGCTCCACAGGCGAAGAGCTTGTCCGGCCTTCCCTTGCCCTGCGCCTCGCCTTGCCACCAAAAGAAGAAGAACGACAACAGGGTGACAAAATGGCAGAACAGACTTTCCTAATGCGATATGTCAGTCCCAATCGCCTGATGCAATTACTCCGCGAACGATACCCACAGGGAGATTATCAGATCACTGTGAGTCAGCTCTCTTTTATTTCTTTCTGTTTTCTCTCAAGTCAGCCTACGGTACCACGCGCACTGTGGTGGGTCGGGTAATGTGATTGGACATGATATTCCTCTCATAGGTTGGCCTTGTTGGATATGAGGGGGCATGCGAGTGGCAGTGCTGATAATGCGCCCCATCCTGCAGATCCGATTGGGCGTGTGTTTCCTCAATCTTCCTGTCCCTCTCTCTAAGGTGAGCGTTGATCTATTTCTAGTGTTTTCTTTCTTGTTTCTTCTTTGTTTCTTATTTGATTCTGTGTTTTTGTTTTTCTCTCTTTCAATTCATGTATTTTTTTCCAAAGGAAAAAGAAAAGAAAAGAAAGAAAATCCTGATATCATGTCTGACCACGTCGCCTGTTTTTTATATCATCTCATTACCAGATTACCACGGGGCGGTCTATAGCTTCCCTGTCAAGCAAAAGAAAGAGGGGCTGACCAAGCGACAGGAGGAAATTGCCTCTTGCACGGATGATAATGTGGCACCACCAGGTTAACGCATAAGGCCCTACACCAGTGGTGTGATCGACCCTGGCGACTCGTCCAAAGATGATTTGGTAGCCCGATGGATGACGAGACTAAAATCAGCCTCCAATGGAGAGAGGCGCAGAGGAACTCGCACCAAAGGTGGAGGTGGGGGGCGAGTGAACCCGGGTTTCAAGCAAGGGGGCGGCTGATTGTTACCTGTGAATTCGGCGGGCTTAGCTAGACATAAAAAGAATCTTTGCCCCGCGCGCCCTGTCCCACTTCCCCCCTCTCTGGCGGGTGTGTGAAGTTTGTTTAAGTGTGGTTGTTTCGGTTTATACGTGCTTGTCGTGGAGACTATCGCCTACGAGTGTCTCGTGTGCGATCTATACTATATACGCTTTTTGCTCTTGGAAGAATTCCCATCTTCGACAGGTGGCCTGTTGGCCTACCTAGCGATATCAGATTCCCCGTGAGAATACGTTCTAGAAGTATCTAGAAGTCTCTAAAAGTTTCTAGAGCCCTCCAGGTTTATTCTCGAACGTTTCTCGATTGTTTCTGGGTGTCAGCTTGTCTATCATGAACCGAGTCTACGGCGGTCCGCCCCATCAAGTCATTGACGGGAGGTTCATGGACCCCATGAAGTTGGTGAATGTCCTGCGAAGTGAATACGGACAGTCCAACTTCCGAGTTGAGGTGAGCGCCCCTTCCCCAATTGGTTGTACTTTTGTGGATGCTAAGCGGGCCGTATGATATAGTTACGGCTGGACCAGTACAAAATATACGTGTTTGATCAAGCCATGGCGCGGTCATCTGGGTTGACACAGGCATGTCCATTCATCACGCTCGATTGTGAGATGAAATTAGAGCTAAATCGTGGCCATAGGAAAAAATCAAGTACTGTCAGCTGTTTAGATGAGTCAATCGGTGTTAGCGAGAAAAGACGCATGATTTTCTCGAGTCACGACTTGAAACGGCTGATAATGTGCGGGACACATACACATGCAGACTATTCGTTCGGGTAACGGATGATATTACTACATTAATGCATCGACAGACAAAGATGGCAAGCCATCGGCGCATCCGGGACAGAGGACGGACGGGTGGCGGGGTATGAGAGAGACGGCGTTTAGTGGGGGGCAACGTGTAACGTGTGTATGATGTTTGCTGCGTGTACGCTTTTGGCCAATACAACGCATATACCTGGGTTCTTTGTCTATCAACCGGTCTCTCGTAGATCCGTTTGTTAGTGTATGCATATATTCGGCGGTGTTTCCTTGAAGGATGTCCTGCCCTCTGGCCCTGATTGGCTCCTGTAATCCATACGGGTGAAAGATATGCGGATGCTCCGTGACTCTCGTATTCGAGTACATGAGGATGCTATTCCCTGCAATCATGGTCTGTTATACCTGCAGCGTGACATCACACTACACTAGCGCAAGGTTGACTCGCAAGGCTTTGACCGCCCATGGTGGACTGTGCAGTCCGCTGATCAGACCGCTTTGGTGAGAATGGTGCCAGGTAGTTGTGCCCTCGGCACAAAGCAAGGATCTACAAAGCAGGCGGGACGCACGGCCTACGCGAACGCCATTCTACTATAAAGATCCAAAACCATATATTGTGAGCTGAGTTGATTTGCCACGTGACAAGGAATAAGGCAATGGGCGTTAAAGTCATTCGCTCTGGTCAGTGGCTTAGTTGATGACAGAGCATGGTTGGAAAGGAATCGAGAGCTCATGAGCCACAAGATAGCGGAGCCTCATCGTTTCTAAACCCGGGTTTGGTGCTATATTCGAGTCTTTAAAGAAGGGCGACTCCGCCTGGTGAGTGATTTCAAGGTAGCATACTCAAGATTCGCAAGTCTCGTACATGATGGACCACCTGTCGATGCCTTCAAAACTTGATCACTATCTTACAGAGAGGGTTGAGTCAAAAGCGACCGACCTCTTCAAAGCGCGAAATGACCGGCCTCAACTTGAGGCGTCCTTTTTGTATAGATGTGCAGCCTCGGACAATAGCTGGTCACTGGGAATAAGCCCTACAGTCCAGATCAATAATGCCGAAGAACTGGAAAGAGCGGAATTAGTAAGCGTGCCTCACGATACGTCCTCACTGGTTGATGTCACCTTCTGACGAGAATAACAATAGGCGAGCAGTAACGCATGCGCCCAGATATATACAATTCGCCACCAACGATCCTGGGCAACCTTGAACATCTCCCACAAGCTTTTCCGGGAGCTTTTGGAGAGGCATCGTGTGTTTCACCATTTCTGGCGGTCGATCCTGACTTTTGGAAGGAGAGTCGAGGAAAATGAATATGGATTCCCAGCATTCCGGGCCAAGCGGTCGCAGAGTGGACGGGGAAAAGTTGACGGTCAGTGCCCTTAGGAAGCCAAAGAATGTCAAAAAAAAAGGCGTCTAGAAAGCTGACTGATCTAGTAGAAATCATGTACGTGATTCGGAGAGTTGAGCGCAATAATCGTTCCGTTGAAAACGGGGAGTGTCCATGGTCAATTCGACAGACTGGGATCTATCACCGTCTGGCGTATGAGCCGGATGGATCCCAACATAAATCCACATTCATCCTGGTCGCGCCTTCGAGCATCGTCGATGACGAGATTAACAAAAGTCTCGCCCAGCACCACTGTGCAGACGGCGTCATGAACCCAACGTTCGCCGTGCACGAGCGGCTTGTGCTCGATAGTCTGCGGGGATGGATGGACTATATGGCCTGGCTCGAGAGCGAAGTCAAGCAAGACGTAAGAAAATGACCCGTTCCAGATCTTGGGAGAATTGGCTCTAACCATTGATGTTCTTCGCCCCCAGTCTAACCGAGTCATTGTTTCCAAAATGGGCACACGCGAAATTTACTTCAATGCCAACGATCGCCAACGGCTGAAGCAACTCGAGGATTACATCACAGACATGATGGTCATCCTGCAGACCATGGCTGACACAATAGCGCGCATCAGAACAAGCTGCCAGCGCCATTGTCAAATGAGTTGCGGAGACAGTAATTCTTGTGCCTGCAGCTATACCATCGACGAATTCGAAGAATACGCCACAGAAGCACAGGTCTACTTAAATAGGGCGAAGGTACTCAAGACGCGGGTCAAATCAACCGCTCAGCTGGTTAGTAGATCACTCTTTGATAAACATTAATATAATTTGCATGAAGCTGACCACGCATTGCCGTAACACAGCTGTCGGATCTTCTGGGCTACGAGGAATCAAGGAACCTGAAGCAACTGGCCCAAGCATCCCACCAACTGGCTCAGGCATCCCACGACGAGAGCCATTACCTCATGGAACTTCAAGTGCGTTGAAGCCCCAGCGTGGCTGTGGAAGCAAGCCACTGACAGCGGGTTGGGATAGAGAAAAAGCGTCCAGGATGCGGCGGCTGTCAAAATGCTGACCATCATTGGATTGGTCTTCTTGCCATCCACCATTGTTGCGGTACGCCGACTGACCCTCCGAGTCCGTATCTACGAATTAATCTGACTAGCATAACAGAATTTTTTTTCGACTGAATTTGTGAAGGTCAACGACCAGGGCCGCTTGCATGTCTCGCGAGAAGTCTGGATAATGGCAGTGGTTGCGGTGCCGTTGACTGCGATCACTATTTTCTTCTGGTGGCTGCTGCTGCGGTTGAGCCGTGCTGGGAAGGCACAATGGCTGAGATCTCTGCTCCATGCAAAAGCGCCCGATGACGACGAGGAAAAGGGAGAACCCAGGTACCGGCATGTGAAGAGTAAGGTTGCGTCCTTTGGTATATTCGGAGGCCCGACGACCCCGGTGGAAATAAAGGCCGAGTGAGCATCCATAAGATGGGTTAGCTTGGATAGATTTGTTATACGTGGGGCTAAGTATTTGGCGATGATATGTGATATTGTATCACGTTTAATGAATTCCATACGATTCGACATATTCAACTGTCCACCCTGCTTGACAAGAATGTAGATATTATGTAATTTCGTGCCGCTGAAGCTATCCATAGGAATATTTGCTATGCCTGGATGCTAATAAGACTGTGGAAGAAAAGTCCGTTTAATGTTTAGTGGCTAGCATCAGAGACATACAATTATACCTTCCTGATAGGGGCTTGCGGGAATCTACGCCGCTTTTGCTTGTATATATCGAGTAAAACGTCATGCATAAGCTCTTCCATACTATGCGATACTTCCTTGTTTCGTTGATATTTGATGCTACGGGGTCATTACTTGGTCCAAATTGGTATTGAAGTGAAACATCCGCTATTTCTGTCTTCTGGCCTTTGCCTCATGCCCTGAAGATGACAGCTGCTTCATCGTTGCCAAATCAGTGAGACCTTTAGTTTGCTTTTGCTTTTCTGCGGCAGCCGCAGCTTCATCTCCCGCAATATTCTGCACTGGATTGGTTTCAGGGGACATGGTAGTAAGCTTAGTACGGTCTGCGTTTCATCAGTTACTTTTGAACCAAATCAAGAGCAGGTATATTCACATGAACCCTAGAGCTTTCTTGGATGAGTCCTACTCTATAAAAGAATCGTGGTTTTGGGCAATTTTCCGACCTGTAAAGTCTGCACACTTTATTAGTATTATTTCTCTAATAAAGCATACTAGGAGAAGATACCTACAACAAAAACCTCCTAAGAGCTCCAAATTATCGAGGTACCCTAGAGTGTGTCAGACCTGGTTCGAGAAAGCTTCGAGAAAAAGCACCATGTGGGCAAGAACCTCTCGGGAGTTTTGATCTAGGAAATCCAAGTAGGCTTTATACGTAGGCCTAGATACCAGGGGGATTGGATGGCGGGGTAAAGGTTCAGTCACTATCTAGGTACCTATGTACCAACAGACGTGGTGTGATGGGATTCGATATCACTAGCGTTAATTTACACTGACCTTCATCTACCCCCACATCTTGAAGTCAGTAAACAAGCAATTAGGCTATAAAAAAGGGCTCAACAGCTCAACGAATCCAGTAAATATCCAAGGAGGAGGGTCTGGCCCAGGTGGGGTGAGATGTCTGGCTGCTCGTCAGGTTCGGGAAAACAGCAGTCGTAAATGCAAAGGTTTGTTTCTATGCTAAACTAGGTTTGTGAGCTCTCTCAGCCCTGTCTGGAATAGACCAAATCTAGGAGCCATCTGCCCAAACCACAGATTACTGTTACATATCATGTATAGAGCAACTCTATTGTGATCAAGGCAAATGCTACAAGCGAAGCAAACACCACCCGATCAACATCTGGAGGTAAATAACATAGCGGGAAGTCTCACAATATATCATCTAGATACTTATCAATCCGAAAGTTATACCTGCCGGACATGTGAGAGAGCCTAGAAAAGTAGTGGTTTTTTAGCAGTAGGTAGTTGTAGATACACAGAAAGGCCCTGTCGGTATTGGGGGTTCTATCTTCATGTATGTTCATTTGCACACGCGAACCGCTGACGCAGTGTCTTCTCATACTTCTCCTTATCTCGGAGCTTAGCATCGATCACCTCCTCCATGTCCACAGCCCAATATTTCGAGACAATCCGCGGCAGTTCCGAGGAAACAGAATGAGATGAATCAAAGATGGGGTGAATATGTTGATGAAAAAGATTGAAGAGGCCTTTTGGACTGTTCAAAGCCAGAAAATACCAGAAGCTTCCAGTCTGCCAACCTTTCCTCATAAGGTTTGTTCTATATGAACAACTGTTCTCAATGAGGGGAAATGATTTCTCCTCTTCTTCGAAAAGACCCAAGAATTCATCATATGCCTGGCTGAAGGTGTTGAGGCTCTCGCCAGTTAGGTCGTCTATAGGGCGACCAGTCAACCAATATGGAAGATGCAAAGTTTCTGCTGGTAGAGAACACGCCCACTCGAGATCAACCACGCATTTGACATGCCACTGGCTATCAACAAAAATATTACTTGGATGCATATCTGTAAATTGGTACAAGTAAGGTCCTTGGCAAAGTTGTCTGTCAGTGAACTGTGGCAGTAATGCTCGCATAATAGCCAATCTTGCCATCTGGGCTCGGCCATCTTCCTCATCATTTAAGGAGTTCGGCTGATATCGTAAGCGATTATCATGGCACGATAGCAGATCAAGATAGTATGATACCGCGGTTGAATAAGTCATCCCTCGACTGATGTTGGTTGGTACTCCCCCATTTTCTAGCTGATGGAGCCGGAGAGTGAGGGGACGGTTAGAAAGCCGCAGTACTCCATCGGAGTCTAGTGTCCAAGATCCGATACACGGTAGTGGTGTCCGACTCAAAGAAAGCATAATTTGAGATAGGCCCCTGAAAAGATTGGCTCTTTTGCCTTGATCGTTACGGTCTTCATCCCATGTCTCAGATAGCATTTGTACCTCTGGACTGCCAACGTAGTCCATGACCAAATATCCGTTTTCCAGGATAGTTGAACGGCGATGACAGACATAGGGACAGGGAAGGGTCCAACCAAAGAGCCATGAGACAGATCGCTTGATGTACCAGGGGATCCTGACTATCAATGGGGTATTCTCAGGCCTTGTAAACTACGTAGTTCTCAGGTTAGTTTTACCGAGAGATAGGACGATCAGTGGGGCTCTCATACACTGTGACCACCAGCAAGTCCAAATCCCCATAACTGCGGTATCGAAATGTCCGTACAATTATCCTGCATCCAAATGAAAGTCGCAGCTTCACAGCGGACTTTTTCATCCGCGTTGCCTGGGTATGTGGCTTCCCCTACCTTATATGGTAAGGGGAACCTGATGAGGGCCCGCTTTGCCGGGGGGTCATTGTGTTTGTTGATATAAAGAGGAATGCAGACATTGAAGCTGCCATGTACCCACTCATTTACCCCTCCTATTTGGCAGGTGTCTGATGGATGGAGGCCAAGATGATGAGCCGCAAGATTCTGAATCTCCTTGCGATTGCTGTAGAGTGACACGAAGAAATCTATCCGCTGCTCGGGATAGTCTAGATCAAGGAGCATGTCCTCCTCCTGCTCCACGGCGGATTCAAATGTGGTGGTTCCCCGAAGGAGTGGAAGGGGAAGCCCTTGGCGATTCATTGCGACCTCGTTATCATCATCTGATATATAGTCCAGAGAACGAGGCGAACCATGGATGGGACAGTTTGTTGTTGACGTGGATCCACCGATCGCGCGACCAGACCATGCCCGATTGGACGGTCATGTGACCAGTACTGAACCAGCACCCGTGAGTCTGGGATTGTTCAAAACCTTGACAGAAGTTCTTCTTTCCTTCATAACTAATCATTGCACTCCCCCATCTTGTCAAGCCATCGAAACATGTCGCTACTGAAGGAATGACCTGGCTTGACAGTCAACCCCAGTCGTGAGAATGGATGTCAACGCCAAGCTGGACCAAGTGGACTCGATCGGTGGAGTCGCTGATAATGGTATAGCTCACTGTCCCAACCGTAAGTCTGGACTCTGGAGGACTAGAGAACGCCCAATTCTGACCAGGTCATGCAGGGATAACCAGCAATTCTCCGAGTTTATCCGATACATAAATGGGCCATGTTCGTCACTTTGTTTTGCTGATCATCCGGAGTACCGAGTGACAACATGCCTGTCCAATGAGAAGCCCCGAATGATTATCGTCAATTGAGAGTGATTTCGTTGGATCTTTCTCTGGGTGGGGCTTCCAGAAAGGATCAGGAAAGGTCGTCTGCTTAGGTGAAAGCAGGGCGTTTCGTCGACCGCATGGCCTTAACGCCTCAAGACTGCGCCAACGAGGCAGTGCATTCGCCCTTTCTCCTCCCCCCGCTCTGTCCCTCCTTGTCTATTCCCCCTCAAGTTTGGGTGAAAGTCTCTCCAATTCAGTGACTAATCAATAGTTCACTGGTGAGGTCACACTTTCAACTAGTAATTCTGCTTTGCCCCCGACTCTTCACACGTCCATCATCATGCTCTCTCTTCTGTAGTACTCATCATTGCACAGCCTTGCCTCTTGTCATATTATTTGCATATGTTGCATGTCTGTTACCCTCCAGTCTTCTGGAACATTGCTAATACTACCTCGTCTTCTACTTCTCCTTCCTCTTCTTCTTTGGATCTAATTCTCTGTTCTCTAAATTTCCAGCTGATCGACTGTATGCAGTCACTTTCTTTCATGATCCCCAACATACCCAACAATAGTCCCACACAATTCCAGATCTCCACATGGCATTTCTGAAGGTCCTTTGTTATCCCTTCCGATGTCTCTTTCTGTGTTTCAAGCCCGGTTGGCTACCCGTACGCCACTCCGATCCTGACTCTCCCACCGCTCATATCGTCTCGGACGCCGTTCCCGTTCCGTCGCAGAATGGCAACCCGATCGACCCTGTCCCCGGTTCATGCGATGTGGATAATTCTCCGCGCTGCCCGTCTATTGACACCGTTGCGGGAGATAATCGTTCGGATTCGGCCTTACGGACAGCCCAACTCGCCCTGAGAAATGCCCGCACTGAATGCTATGAGGACTCGACCCAGAACGAATTCGTCCCGATATCAGTCCTCAGAGAGGTGCTCTGCAATACAATTGTTAGCGCCATCATCGAAGACGTACTCCAAACAGACACAAATCATGCCAACCAGTTAACCGCCCGTGTCGTGAAGGATTGTTATCGTCTATTTGCCATTTTGGTGGACCGAGGGGTACCCGAGGAGATACTGGGGTTTCTGGAGGAGGGGATCAACGATGACTGTCTTCCATTCACCCGCAGTTTCATTTCCCAGGGCAGTCAGATTCGGGCCTTAGAAACAAGAGAGGGCAAGCACATCCGAACAATAGCCAAATGGGACACGGCGTCGGTCAAAAATTTTGAGTCCAAACAGTACCGCATGCTGGCCCCGGTCTTTCAGCACAGGAGACACCATGTGCTGTTCAGGTCACAGCCTCTGCCGTTTATTCACCTTGGTTTCCAGGAATTGCAAAATGGCGTCTCGCAGGGAACTTATTCAGAGGTCTTTCGGGCTCGTATTCACCCTGATCACCACACTCTGGGAGGGGGGCTGGGAAAACATGTAAGTGGGATCGTGACCCCCGCTCTCTCCCCCGCGCAAATGCATCGTTCGTTCTGGTGGCTTACTCTTGAACTACCGGCAACAGGGACCCGTGGTTGCTGTAAAACGGTTGTTCAACGTGCAGGCTAATGGGTTCGGAGCTGAACGAGCGATCTTCGATATCCTCGAATCCATCGGCGGCCACCCTCACATGGTCAATCTACTATTCACTTTTAAGAAAGGGGAGAAGTTTCACCTGGTATTCCCCTGGGCGGATGGAACTCTTCGGACGTGTTTGAAGCAGGCCCGTACGCTTCTCGCCACGCGCCAGTCGATGTTTTGGTGTCTGAAGCAAATGGCCGGTATCGCCAGTGGGTTACAGTGGATGCATAATTTCGCCACTCCGGGGAACGCACGTCTTTTCGGACGTCATGGTGATATTAAGGCCGATAACATCCTGTGGTTTCGAGGTGGTGACTGGCGCAGCGATGCTGGGGGGATTTTGAAGATTGCGGACTTGGGGCTTGCTCGGTTCCACACCCTGGCATCTAGGTCCGACATAGACCCTCTCACGGTCCGAGTCCCCACCACCTTTTCACCTCCAGACGCCTTCCGCAGGATTAGGGTCTCCCGAGCCTGGGATCTGTGGGGTCTAGGATGCATGTATCTAGAATTCGTCACCTCGATTTTGCGCGGGTACGAGGCCGTCGAGGAATTCTCCGCCGCTCGCGGAAGAGATGACACTGAAATCCCGGAGCTAAGCATGGATTGTTTCTACACGACTGACTACAACGAGATCAAGCCGTCTGTGCGTAGGTGGGTGGAGGGCCTTCACCGACACCCCCGGTGCACCGGCGTCCTCCATGACCTGCTGGAACTGATTATGTCGGAAATGATCGTTGTGGAGCCCTGTCAGCGCAGTACTTCGGCCCGCGTTCATGTCCGACTGGCAGAAATGATCGACAGGGCTTCCCACGACGACGCATATCTCATGCAACCTGCACCGTGGTTCGAGCCCCTACTTCAATTGACCGAAGAACCATCCACCCTCAGCGAGCCAGCTCCCCAACAGGATCGTACCGATTTCATTCCCGAGCGATCCCCGACGCGCCGTGGTGCTATGCTCGTCCGGACCCGAGGCACCTGGCCTATAGGGCCAACGATAGAACCGCCTCGTCATGTTGTGGCCACCGGAGCCTTCTACTAAAACGGTAATGTTCTTCCCTTGCCACCCTTCTCCCTTCGGGGAAACGGGCTACGTAAATGAGCTATGTCTATTAGGTTATGAGTGATTCCCGGCGGTTTTGGGGCGTTTTTAGCTATACTTTAATTTGGATTTCTTTTGAGGAAAAGTGGAGTTTTTTTTCTTGCTTTGGCATTGTGAGGGTGAGTGGGTTCAGGAGTTTTTGGGTGGTTTGTTTAAGATATAGACGTTGATAACCTGCATGTGTGTCAGACTTGCATCTGCATCTGCACTCTGCAGTCAATCAGCGTCATGGAATTATATAATGAAGCCAGCCACGTGTCAATCAAATTTGAAGGATGTCTGGTTGGCGCTGCAAGCTTAACGTCTGCCAAGGTTGTCAAGTTACTAGTAATAATTTGAGTCCCATATCAATGGCATCAGGGTATTGGTTGAGAGTGTATCACGCCCCGATTATGATCAATTGTGTTTTGCTCATAAGTAACAATGAGATTACCGTCATTTTCGTGGTGGCTTTACCACGGAAGGGGTTTTTTACTGTCACCCTGACATATATATTTGTGGTCAATATGGGTTGCCTTTTGAAGGAGACAAGTAGAACCAATCAACACTGGGTAACTCCTTGTGTACAGTCTGTTCAAGTTTTGTTATCTACCGGCTTGGACCCGTTCGCAACTCATCTCATCATCATACATTTCATTGGATTTCTCAAAAAAGCTAACAGTGTGCAACCTTGCACAGAAAACAGGGGATGCTGGACAAAAAGCCTGTCCTATCCATATCCGTACCGTTTCGTGACAAGAACGTGCGACACAACGAAGGTGAAAGCATCGAGAAACGAAAGTCTTTATACACATAAATCACAGTAAAGCATCTTCCCAAATGTCTGTCAAAGACTCAACTCAACAATCAGGCGCATCCCCTCCCAGACACTACCAACAATCCACCGTCTAAGCACTGTCCAGCCCCTTACTGGATGGCAATATCCGCGCAGTTCAGGTAGATTTGAGGCGTCTGGAAGGAGTTCCACTTGAACGAGAGCAAGGTATGCTCCGACTTGTACTCGGGGAGCTTGATCTTCTTGGTAACGGTGTAGCCTTCGGAGATGGTGGTCTTGCAGGAGCCGGGCTCAGAATTGTCGACACCATGGCACCCGGCGCCATCAAAGCTTTCGCAGGTGAACCAGTCCGTGTTCTTGCAGCTGTCTTCCTGGCAGTCGTCGCTGGCGGGGCACTCCTGGCCTTCGACGTCGCCGCACTTCAGGACACCCTTCTGGAAGCAGTCCTCGGCCTCCTGCTTCTCCGCCTCGGTCGGCGTGTAGTCCGCCTTCAGGAGCTTGTCGACGATCTTCTGGTCCTGGCAGACACGGTAGGTGAACATGCCGCCGTGGTCGCCGTTGTTGTCCAGGCACCACACCACTTCGATCTCCTCGCCCGGCTTGTACGTCTTCACGGGCTTTCCACCCCAGTCCGCCGTCGGCTTGTTGTAGTCAAGACCGTCACGCTGGTTGAACCCGCAGGGTCCCATGCGGCCGACCTCGGCGCCGTCTAGGGTCGGCCAGGCATCGACGGGCTCGAGGATGGTGCATTCGGGGCATGAGTCTTTGCCGGCCTGGTGGGAGAAGTATTTGTTAGTTTGACTTGGTGCAAGTGCGCTGGGGGAGGGGGAATGGAGAGCGAGATACGCACCTCGAAGCCCTGACGGGTTCGGCTCTCCGGGGACCACAAGTACCCGTGGCCGGCGACAGAGGTCACCAGAGTGAGCACGGAAGCTGCGGTGGCGGCTCTCATCTTGAATCCTGCAATGGATGATCTAACGAATAGTAATAGTAGTAGGAATACCGTGACAGGAGGCTTGAAAGATAGTATCAGTCAGGAACAGGTAAAGATCGAGAGCTTGGTGATCCTCTGAAGCCACTGCAGAAACGTCCATCCTTTTATAGATCGTCAGGAGCACCCCTTCTCCCCCTCTTCTAGAAAACAGAAGCGAGTATGTGACGCCGGAAATCGCTCACCCGACTGACAGGGGGCGGACAAATACCATAGTCCGTACTGTTCCCCCGCTCCCCACCCTGCATGGCCAGAATCTCCCCTGCGCATAGACCGGCCCAAGATCGGCACGACTGACGGTGCAATCTGGGGAAGATCGTCGTCTCCTCAACGGCTAACAATGCCGATGCTGGTTAGATACCCTGCGGTGGAGCCACTGCCCTATATTAAACCAGCAGGGGTATGGGAAATTGAAGGACTTGGCGCGCGCAAGCGTTGGCTGAGAAGGCCCGGTGAATCTCCGAGTCCAGGGTGACTTGTGCGGGGCAGCTTCGTCTGAATATTCTGGAATATGGACACTTGCAGCGGGCGGAGGGAAATAGATTAAAATCTCGTTTATGGACTGGGCTGACAGGTTCACTTGATTTATTCATGTTATCATGTTGTTGTTGCCTTGGGGGTGATTAGTTAGGGCACGGCTGGTCGGGTGACGATGACGTCCGGCGTTTGGGTTGTGTCGGCCTGAGGCAACGACGGGGTTGGCACCTCCTGTGCAACAATGCGTCGTCTCCTGGGATAGAGAGAATGATACAATGGGGAAGAAGAAATTGTGGATCACAACGCTGGTAAAGAGCGGTATCATCCATTATCGATCTATTTTTTTCCGCTTAAGGTGGACGCAAAAACTCGTTGCAGGCGCTGTTGTCTATGGTTTGAAGTGTCGATGTACAGCAATAGCAGCGATCATGCCATATTTCTGGCTTCATTAAGTGATTCAAAGATGCTCGCCACCATCCTGTTTTCTCCTCCATTTCTCCGCTCTCACTTCTCGTTCTTACCGTGAGTGGGCTGTATGTGCCTATAACCCCTACCTTTAGCATCCGGAGACGCACATATCTAAATGCCGGGAAGGCTGTTCTCGAACCAAAGCCACGGAGGACAAGTTCCCATGTCCCCGAACCAATATCCATCTCAGCCAGGGACACCCGCTCGAGTGTCCTGGAATGTCTATTGAAAAGCTTACTGATCGATTCTTGATTTCGGAGAATAAACCCAGACAGGCTGCAATCTTCCAGTCGCGGCAGATACACATCGTTAGCCACGGCCACAAAGTATTGTGTCGCTATTGGCCTGATCAGACAAAGATCCTCGCAAGTCCAGATCAAGCTGATGAAGGTAAGGAGTGAACTGGAGAAAACGTGCAAGGCCAGTGGTGTCGTTAATTGTGCGCGAGTCCAGGCCCCTTGCAGCGGTCATGCTCAATTCAAAATCTTTAATTTTGCCCCAATGATCGTCAGCTCAGGCGAATAAAATTAATGCATCTCCCAGACCCCCGAAACAAAAACCTGGGAACGGGGAATCGCGAAAGACTTTCAATGTGGAAACGGGGGTAGTGCTTCGGGCCATGGCCATCATGGCTATAAGATGCTCATCCGGAAGATCCATCCCGATAGAATGTTGGCTGATCACCTGATTTTCTCACACTATAGCTGGCTCTAGTTTGAAAGTGTCGAGATTCTCGAGACGGGACAAAATCGAAGCCAAGCGAATGAAAGTGTCATACCTACGAGCCTCTGGGCTTTCGATCCACCCCTGAGTGAGTAACCAGTTCAAATCGCGTGGCACTGCGGCACGCGCTGGTTTTGCGATGGCCTTCCTCAACACAGCGAGTTTTTCAAACCGCTTTCTCCGCTCCCACTCCAGGGTCTCTTGCAAATTAAGCTCGTACTTGCACGTGGCAAGAATGGTTAGTGTAAGTACGTGCTTGGGGTTATAGTGCAATATCATTTCTTTGAGAGACTCAAGATGGTCGTCGGATAGATCGGTCGTCAGATGAGTGAGGAACCTCAGCCATGGGGGCCATTGCAGGCTTTTTTAAAAGACCGATTAACCAGGTGGAAGTAATTGATACTTTTTCAATCGAGGTAAAGAAGCATGTCCTGAAATAGCTCCAGTGGAAGGTTCATTAAGGACATGGCGATGTTGGATCAACTAGTCAAGTCTGATGCAGGATGTTTTTTGTGGGAAGACTGATAAAACAAGTCGAAAAGATGATAAAATTGATGATCTTGAAACTATCAAGGGTTATTATTGAAGATTGCAAGATATATCACGATACAAATAGTGCAGGAAACTCTGCGTGGAAATGACTGATGAAAACAGCCGAAATGATGATAAAGTCGATGAGTCTGGAGATGTTGAAAAGGTTGCAAAAGGCTGCAAGATTTATAAGGTTGCAGGATTTGATTTTCAGTGGTGTATGCAAAAGACTCTGCAAGTCAGCTGACATCCTGACCGATTGCAGTCACTCAACTGGGCAGGTTACGAAGCTATTCAAATCAAGTAAACGCATAAAAGCATGATACTCTTTTAAAACTCCGGTGTCCTGCCCTCTAGTAGCTGCCAGTCTGTAGTGTCACCGATCTCCCCAAGAGGCTATCTTCAACTCTCCGAATACGTTCAGAGAGAAAAAAATTGGATAGATTGCTGAAATCCACAGAACAGTTTGGTCGGTTGATGGACTGTGGTTTGAGATATCCATGACGGCAGAGTGAAGATCAGCCTGATACGCTATCTACACGTGAGTGTGAGAGAAGCACGGATTACCGCATTGGGAAGAGATCAACAGTGGAGATAGCGTGAGCCATCAACATCGTCCCGATCGCGACGTCGACTTCCACTACACCTATCGGGGTGATATTTTCTTCCCAAAGTCTAGACACTAATAATCTCACCCATGGAACTATTTTCCTCCCTCCGTTTGAGTTTGACCTCCAGACCCCTATCTTTCATCGCACTCTACAAACTCCAACGCACTCCACAAAACATATAGGATGGCAGACGACCGGACCCCTCTACTGCGAGACACCGCAATACAGCCACAACAACAGCTAGCGCGCCCCAAACAACGCTGGTCCCTTCTCACACGCCTTTCCTTCATCGGCAGAATCTGGGTAATCAAAGTCGTCGTGCGCATCGCCGTTTCGCTTGCGCGCAGACTCCGCATTTCCCAATTCCGCCTCCAATCGACCTACAGAAAACACTATCCGGTCGGTCAGCAGATGTGGAACGATGTCTGGATCCCTAGCTCCCACGAAGCGGGGCAGACCCACCCGCTCTACATCGACATCCACGGCGGGGGATTCGCGACGGGGGATCCGAGCCACGATGGCGAGTTCTGCCGGTATCTTGCTGACGAGCACGGCATTTGCGTTGTCAGCGTGAATTACCCCAAGGCGCCCCGGTATCAGTTCCCGTGTCAGACGGATGATCTGGTCCAGACTGTTCGGTGTGTCTTGGCGGATGATAGTTTGCCGGTTGATAGGGACAGGGTTGCGATGGGGGGATTCTCTGCGGGAGGGAACTTATCCTTGTCTGTGGCGCTGAGGGATGAGATTCAGGGGTCGAGCATCAAGGGGGTGCTGGCGTGGTACCCGGTAACCGATTTTTCGGGTCGGTATAAGGGTACGTACAGGCCGGATCAGTACGGGATGCGCGATGTGCTAGAGGGCATGTCTGATGTGTTTTATTATTCCTATGTGCCTGATGGCCAAAACCTGAGGGATCCTTTCCTGAGTCCCGTGTATGCGGATCGAAGGAAGCTTCCACCAAAGATATTCTTCATCGGGGCGGAGCATGATATTCTCTGTCGGGAGGCGGAATGCACAGCTAGGATTTATGCAGAGGGGAAAGAGATACAGCAACCCATCGGCGAGATTAACGACTGGGCTGCCAATGGGATTCGCTGGAAGAGAGTTACTGGGGCACAACACGGTTTCAACTTTGTGCGCCGGTGGGTTCGGGAGAGGGAAGAGTTTCGCCATGCTCTCACGCAGCGGGCTTACGCTGATGCTGCGAAATGGTTGAAGACGGAAATATATGATTGTAAGGATTGAAATGGACATATGGCCCCACTTTTGTTTTGGATATTGGATTACTAGGAAACATATTAAGCCTCCGCTAAAAGTTTCATTGCCCGGTGGACAATCCTAGTCAGAGGTTCAGTCTTGAAGAAAACATGTTCCAGAGAAAAAAAGCGTGGACTCCACTAAGAAAGTGACACGCAATTATGATTCAATAGCACGCCAGCATAGGATTTATCGTCCTTTCCCGGACCTGCAAGTCAATCCAAACACACAGCATGCATATGGCCGATAGCAATATGGTGTTGCCCAAACCCTCGACCAGTTCAATGCACTGAGAGGACCTCACATGTTTCGGTACAGCACAATGCAGCTTGTATCACCAAATACTTTCCCGCATCTATGGTCCTAGTTATAGTGACTGTTGATAGTGAGTGATGGCGTCTACTGTGCAAAGTCTCGCCTCGAGGCGAACCGTAATGGGTGTGAGCGTTGTCTAGCGTTGTCTTGCGTTCTGCGCACAACCTTGCGAGTGTGGATTATTATCAACGATAATACAACTATTCCTCTTGATTACGGTGGTTTCGCCGTAGATTAAGCCAGCATAATTCAGCTTCATGAATGTAAGGACTTGCATATTCTCGTCAATAAGATGTATGTACTGAATATAGGACGACAACAAAAGAGATAGATCGGAGAAACAAACCTACTAAGACATAAAGACACGCTATTAGAAAAAGTATACCCAAACTATTACACTTTCTCGATGATCACATCTTCTCCAGCTTGTTCTTCTCGGGCTATTCCAGAACGCCAGAAATCCTCCCATATGACTGGACGAGCATCTTCCTCATCCCATCCACCAAAATTCTTCAAAAGCTCCGCCGCCGCGTAGTGCGTGCGGCTTTCAGCAAGATTTACGGCCCTGATGTACTGTTCCCTACCAGCCCCGTGCACCGACGCGCCCTCATTGAGGAGTAACTGTAGCATGTCAATATGACCATACTCGGCCGCCCCCTCCAACGCGGTTCTACCACAAAACAGGGCTCTGGCCGCATCAACTTCGGCGCCTTCGGTGAGCAGCTTGTGGGCAATTTCAATGTATCCCAAAATGGAAGCGAATTGGAGCGCTGTCGCCCCCGCTACTTGCGCCGGTCCTTGGTTAGTGTTGGCCCCGGAGATCAAAAGAACGTCGATAAGCTCCATGTTCCTATTGAATACCGCATTCTGTAAAGCAGTCTTTCCATGATGCCAGGAGGCTGGTGCATTGACATCTGCACCTGCCTGTATGAGGGTTTCAACAATCTGCTTGTTCTTAGTACTGACTGCGTGTTGAAGGATGCTGAAGTCTTCCCCAGAAGAGGTCTCTGAGGGAGTCCAGTCAATATCAGCACCGGCCTCAAGTAGGCTGTGGATTATAGAGACATCCTGCGCTTGCACTGCAATGACAAGCGGTGTCACATATCTCTCGCCCATTTTCCCCTGGTAATTCACATCAGCCCCAGCGTCCAATAATTTCGGAACTAGATCATTGCATCTGCCTTCGATGCACATGGCGAGAGCATTTCCCTTGGCTTGACTGTCCCATTTTCTTGAATTGAGTAAACTGCAGAAGAGCTCTCTTTTTCCTGACAGCACTGTTAGATCGAGTACTGACATCGGTGATGGCGTTCTGCAGCGTTTAGGGATGACAGTAGGGACTGTGATCTGGCCTCGTGGGTCTAAACCAACTTCCAGAAAGCGATTAACTAGAACTGAGGATATGGGGCCTTCGATTGCGTGTGCGTATGAGCAGGGGGCTGCACAAGCACGGCCATCAAGTGCACGTAAGAATAAATTGAGAAATTTAAAATCTCTACTGACATTACACCGAGATGTTGCTTCATAGAGCTCTAAATCAGTTATAGAGGCCCCTCGCTTCACCAGAGTGTCTGCCAGCCAAAATTTTCGCTGTCTGGTTGCTCCTCCTAGTGGAGTAGTGCGAATAATTGGAATGCCAGGACTATTCTCTTCTGGAGACCGAGAGTTTTTGCGTCCGATAATCTCTCTGTGCTGATCCGCTCCACGGTCCATCAAAAATTGGACCAAGTCACTGTTATTATATCTTATGGCATTCGCCAAGATAGCCTCCCCATTGGACAGAAGGATGTCTGATAGCATCCCCCGTTGCTCCAAGTATCTTGCAGTCTCAACATTGCCAATGGAGACCAACGTTTTCCCAGTATTCACAGCACCGGCTCGTAGCAGAATCTCCAGTATCTTGCAATTTCCCTGGTGCACAGCTGCTGCGAAAACAGTGTCTGGTGTTTGTTGATAGGTGTCGTTGACTCTCGCTCCACAGTTAATTAAGAGAGTCACAGTTTCAAGATCGTTTACTGCGACTTTTTGCATCAACATTGCAGAATAATGGTTCTGCATGGAACTTGTATCAGCCCTAGCACCATTTGCTATCAGAACATTGCTTAATCTTTGATGACCCCTTGCAAGAGCCCGGTCAACAAGTGTGATTTTTCCGGTGGCATCCCCTAAAGCCACGTCAGCTCCTGACTTGAGAAGATCTAGTGTTATTCTTAGAGAACCACTTTCCACGGCGAGTACGAGGGGTGGTATATATCCATGTTCGTTTGTTTTGTGGTTAATGTCTGCACCGGCAGCCAAGAGAGATTTGAAGATATGATATCTTGGTTGTATGATTGCTAATCCCAAAGTCGTGCTTCGCCGTTTATCAAAGATGTCATCTGGGAAAGAGAAATTCTGATATGCGTCGACCTTTGCGCCCAAGGAAAGAAGCCTTCGCACGAACGGTCCATTATCGCGTATCACGGCAATGCCGAGGATTGAGTTTGAGTAGTCTTTGCCGCGATCCACGTGACTACATATTTTATTGACGTCGCTGTCGGCAGTAAGGAGGACTTCCAAAAGATCAAATTTATTCCTGCGAATGGAAGCTCTCAGTGCACAGCAAGAGACGTATGCCCCTCTCAAAAGAAGCAGCTCCATTAAAGCTTTGTTTTGGGCCTCTGTGGCGTGATATAGAGCTGATTCTAGCGCTTGATGATTTTTGGAACAAGCATTGTGAGAAAAGAGCGAGCGGCTCATCTCCAGCGCGATGGTGGTATCATGAGATTGGGCGGCTATCTCCAAAGGCCAGACTGGGTCATCTTCAAACAGAACTCGAGTGTCTGGATTTATTCCCGCTTTCAAAAGCAACTGAACGGCCTCCAAGTCCTGTGTCCTTACGGCACTTGCCCAGAGTTTCAGAGAAATAGCATGCGCTGTTGCGCTAGGCACGGACAGTAGGTACCTCATGTTCTGGAGCGTAGATAGCCCGCCTAGGTGAAATACTGCCATAATCATTGTGTCTTCATTGCGAATCTCTGTTTCTGACGCACTGGTTGCTGCCACCAAGAGATTGTTAGACATCAAGAACAGAGCAACACGTAGGACTCCGGTAAGTGCTGCCTCATCACCTATTCCGCAGAGGCAATTCGATAAATGCATGTTTTGATCTGCATGTTCTTCCGGCATGATGGAAGTCAAAACAGCGGCCATGCGAGAGCTGCGCTCGGAGGCTTGTAAACCATCGGCGGCTTTGCCGGCCAGAAGGGAACTGAGGCCAATGGTGATGCTCTTGCTGGCGAGCCCACGATGACTGCCCCCCTCGTCGATAGGGGGAAGAGACAAATGAGAGACAGACTCCCTCAGCGGGAGAAGATATTTTTCAATATCGCGAAAAATGGTTTGCGAGAAGGTGAACCATGGCAGATTCGGAGACCATAGTTGCGGTGTCACTAGGCCAGGAGTACAGACTATGACACCATCCGGTGTTCTGGGTGACAGTGCTGGAACAGGTTAGCTATCACCCTGTTACTCCCAGCGAGCCAATCACACCTGTGTTATATATTTCCATTGCTGTTTCGAACCCCTGTCGACGAATCTCGGCCTGAACGACATTGCGAGGACACTGAACACCATCGATAAACACCTCGCTTGCTTTCTCCAGTTTGTTTCTCTTCTCAATTTGTCGCTTCACGTATATCCACTTCTTGGCACCCATGCGATACTTCTTGAATCCCCATTGTTTCAATTTTGCCTGGTACTGGTAATTACTTTGAGCTGTCAGCACCAGATCTCCTGAACGAAACAGGTAATGAAGCATGGGAGACATACGATTTTCGAAACCCACAGGTTCTGATCATGAATTGGCGCAATTCTTTCAACGTTCTGTTTTCCTTGATATAAATCCGATGGATCTCGGCCTTGAAGGGGTCCCAGTCTGACTCGTCCATGTTGATATGGGCTAGAGGGAGGAAAGTATGGTGAAAAAATGGGGTGATGTGAGGTTGGGTTGAGGCTACTATTTGAGCAACTCAGATGAACCACAAGCCACCAGGTGGCTCTGTTAGGCTGCATCAGCCAACCCCTTATTGGTGTCCTTGCGCGCCCCCGCACCAATGGACGTTACTGACGCCTCGTGCCTTGCCATATCGGCCAATCAACACTATAACATCCAGACAGTGATTGGCCTGCGACAAGATCTGCGCGCGTGTGTATAGAGCAGAGCCCGTGGTCATAAATCAGCCTCACATGGAACAAGGCTTGGTTACCCGTAAACATGGACTATCTTGCTGTGCGCGTCGTAACTCTCTCCCGTAGGGTAAAAACTGCTTTTTTCCAATTGCCTAGGGTCACTAGAGAGTTTAGGGCCGTTTCTATAAGACTACAGTGTGATATTTGACGTGCTTGCCCAACATGACAGCCAAGAATCGAGTGGAAACAGATCGGACATACAAGTGGATCTAAAATTATATTATATACTATGTGTGTGATTTGGGAAATCATTTCGAAGAAATTATACTCAAGATTTACGGTTGCAACCAACCTATATAACGGTACCTGTATGATTCTGAGAGCTCCATAACACTACCCTAGCCATGCTCAGATGCCTTACTAAGGTTGGATCCCCATAACTGACTGTGATTCGAGGGTTTTCAATTCTCGGTGCACGGCCCCAGATCAGCAACGTTCGGGTACCATAGGATGGTTCAAGTCCCCGGGTAGGCGCTCATTAAGCATCGATGTGATTTGACCAGGTCAAAATATTTTCTCCACTCACGAGCTCAGCCGTCGGTATATAGTCATGCATATTGGTGGATAGGATAGGAACAGTCAATGATTGGCTAACAGCAAAATATGGAATGAAGATGATTCACCTGCCAGGCGGATTCCATGATTGAGGGATCTATTCCTGGGTTTCTGGGAGTTGTCAGTAGGTCAGGGAGAGGTTTTTCTTTCTATAAAAGACTAGCATTTCCCAGGCCATGAGGTGGTTTCCATATCAATACACTCGCACCTACAGCGCCTGTCTCACACTGTGTTACTTCAACCCTGCATCTTCTCGTTCAATTCTCGGATCACAATCCCCAGCTTCTAGTATGTCGGACTTCAATTCTCAGTCGGGGTGGTACCAGCCCAACGATCGGCCCATCGGATATGATTGGACGGTCATGGTACCTCAGGACGAGTCCACATCCATGGAACAGCGAGGTTTCGGTTCAATCAATCCCGCTTGGAACAATACATCTATGGGAGCGTTCACAGCACCGGTTCCTCTGGGGACCGTTCCACCCTCGGCGACCTCTGATATAGGCTTTGTACCCGGTTCAGTCAGTCAGACTTTCCTCGGAAGGATACCAATTGTCAACAGGGGATCACTTCCAACAATTGATGGTGATAGTGAAGTAGTGTTGGGCGGTCGTTCAAAGACTGTTGGTATTCAGGCGATGCAGACGCCTGTCGATCGTGCCATGTCCAACGCCGAAAGACGCGACGGTCGAGCAAATCTCTCTCCTGAAAGGTACCTTGCTTCTCAGCCAGATTTTGCATGTTGTGTCTTTCTAACGGTGCATGTAGAGGGGATGCGGGTCAGCCGCTGAGATGCGAATGGGATGGCTGCTATGTCGAGTTCGGTCGAAGGGCGGAGTTAAAGCGACACGTTGATACGCTGCACATCTCTCCATCTTCCCACAAGTGTCCAAAGCCGGGGTGCAAAAAGTCATGCAGTCGACGAGACAATCTGAAGGTGCATGTACGAAGAGTGCATGGTCAGAATATTTGATTCGCAGATTTCGGCCGTACTAGGTCTTCCTGTCCGATTTAGCCTTCTTCGGCTGTTTGGTTATCATCTTGTTTCGCTTCTTTTTGTTTATTTGTTTTGTTTTGTTCTCCATTTTTGTGTCGGGTCTCATTATGGAATCATGAAGAGCGTCAGCAGGGTGAATATGGAATATATGCAATAGCACAATGGCATTCTTTGATATATATAATTGATATAGCACTCAGGTGTGACTGACACGATGTATTAGTGCGCCAAGATCATCAAGAACCATATAACAAAGAACAATGAAACAATCAAAGACCAAAGGCCTTCGGTCTGTCCGACCGGAAACCAGCAGATCCATAGACCCACCACGAAGAGCTGAAAAGGCCCCGCACGGCATCCACACAACATCCACACGATGTTCTACACGAACGCCACCGTCAAATTGGTGATACCTAGAAGGCAGCAACATTCCCGTGATATAATCTCACCACACCCATCTCACTTCACCACCCAATTCATCTCACCCACGCCAACCAACCCACTAGGGAAAATAAGGACCTACAACACAATCATCAAATTGCCGATCAACATGTCCAGCAAAATAGCCTCAACCACCCTCTCCACCCCAACTACAACCTCCTCCCCCAACATCACCCGCTCCACCATCACAACCTGCACCTTCCAGTCCCTCAGCTCATCCGACCGCATCCATCGCAGCGACCTCTCCACCGTGGACCTGACCAACCCACCACCACCCGTCGACCCAAAAGACAAAGACAAGGCGAAGAAATCCAAGAAACCCGCCGCGGTGACCGTCTCCCGCACCAAAGCATCCAACTCCACCCTCACCCGCTCCTCCGCCCGCCGCTGCACCCTTGCTGACAGCGAGCTGGTCGACGTCCCGGCGGCCCGGGCCGTCATCGCGGACAGCTCCACCCTGCGCGACGTACCATCTATCCGGCGCACTAGTGCCGAGAAGAGTCTCGTTGAAAAGAGCTCGCTTGCGAGGTGCGACGTGAAGGACTCGACTGTGTCGGAGAGCGTGGTCTGCAGGAGTACGCTGGATAAAGTGCGTCTTTTGCGCTGCAAAGTCAAACGCACGACGCTGGCGGAGTGCGATGTTGAGGATTGTGAGATCTTCCGGACGGAGTTCAAGGGCATGCGCTTGAAGAATGGCGTGTGGAAAAAGGGGAGGCTGATTGGGAAGGTTGCTGAGGGGGAGGTCATTGCTATTGGTGTGCATGGGGAGGTAGGTTTTCTTTCTTTCTCCTTTTTTACTGACAAAATGCTAACCTTTTCAGAAACTCGATATACCCAGCGACATTCCCCTCGCGACAGACCCCAAAGTCCAGGCTATCATCAAGGAGGAACCCGGTAGTACCACTGAAGAAGATCCCTCGGACGAGGACAGTGTGAATTTGGCACCACCACCGTACTCTTCGTCGATGGCGGCGGAGGGGTTCATCATGGGCGACCGCAAGGTGCAGCACTAATGGTGATCTTTACAAAAAAAATGATTGTTCAACTTACGATTTATGATGTTTGTCATTTGGAGCCATACTGCTAATCAGCTCCACTTTTATTCTATTTCACTTGTACATATTCATACTCATAATCAAGCAATATCTAATATAAAACTACACATGCTTTCTCCATCTTGAGCTCGTTCAACGCTCTCCAATTTTCCGTACAATGGACATTTGCAGGCTGTGAATATTGTAAAGTATCAAGCAGTTTCTAATTATAGTCAGATCGCCACTCTCAACCCACACTCCACTTCAGCACCGTTCGGACTTCTCCGAGACCCTGCCGATCTATCCCACCACCAGGCGAGCCGACTACTCTTGGCCACCTCAGCAATTGAATTCTATACCCAAACAAACCAGACTAACCAAACGCGAATCCTCAATGCCATCTTCATACATACCTCCAGGATATGCCACTAGCGTCCTCTCAGCGAACGCATAATATACTATAATACATTAACAACCCCGCAATACAACCCCTTCCGGAGCTAGTCAACTAGGTACCGAGGACCGAAGTATGCACAAGGACCCTTGCATCCCTTTCTGTCACGTCAGAGAAGTGGGTCCTGAATGTAGAGTAGGACTTGGCCCGATGCTCTTGTAATCCCGTCCTGGGAGTCTCGTGATCTAGTAGGCCCTATATGGTTTTTTTTCTTTTGAGGGGGGGGGTTCGAAGACTACCTCGTAGTTATCTAGGCGTGCATGATAAAATAGTATATAGTATCTGTTAGATCTGTAAAAAAGTCTTGTGTCTGCCATGCGCACGATAATATGCTCGAGAGCTTTCTGATAGTACCCTTGTCCCCCCTAACGAAACAAGTATTCTCCGTTAACCAATGTCCAATAAAGCAATTTCAGTTCTCAGCGAGGATGCACTTTGAGTGTAGTGTCCAGTTTCTAACTGTGAGTCAACACTCCTAAGAATCAGTATACATGGAGATATCTATGGATTTATCGTACACAGTATACAGTCCCGACCCCTTTCCCAGCTTCAGGTGAATCCTATGCTTCACCCCCTTCCAGTATCTGACAGAATCCATCAGCCCATGCAAGTTACCTATACATTGTCTGATATCTCAACGGATAAATAATCATCGCACACCAGCAGGAACACGACACACAGCCCTCGCCGTCTCCGGCATAGTCGACCACAAAACCTGCCTAATTTCCTGCCCCACCTGATCCACAGAATCCATAGCCCAAAGAACATCCAAATGCTCATACTCCTCGATAACCTTCGCATGAACAACATTCACATGCGGCTCCCGCCCATTCCGCAACCGCCGGAGGAGCCTGCGACCATCAACAAGATCATCCGACCCCGCGATCCACAGCGCCATCGGGGGCGCCTGGGGCCCGAACCACGCGGTGTCGCTGCGTGAGTCCGCGTCTGCCACGCCCCGCTCTACCCGGTGATCCTCTTCAATTTCGGCGAGGCCAACCTCATGGGTGGACAAGATGCATTTCTGCGTCGCGAAACACTCCCGGCCTAGCCACCAGCGCATGGTTTCCGTGCTTACGTAGACGGGTGCGAATTGGAACATGCGGTCGCGAAGGCCGCGGTCCCAGCGTGTGTCGCTCCAGTTGAAGAGGAAGGAGAAGACGTAGTAGCCCATTGTGCCGTAGATGTTCCCCGGGAGGCAGTCGTGCATGGTGATCATGAAGGGGATGAATGAGTGGATGCCGAAAATGGCGTAGAAGATGGAGGGCGAGATGACGCGCATGAAGCGAAAGTAGGCGCGTTCGACGAGTGGACCTGCGTAGGCGGCTGGTGCAAGGGCACAGAATACTGAGATGCGCTCGCCTAGCTCGGGCCGCTGGTCTCTGGAGAGTGCGACCAATGTCTGCGCGGTGCCTTGCGAGTGGCAGACGAGACCGAGCTTGTCGAAACCGGTCTCGTACAGGACTCGAGAGACGAGGGCCGATACGTCCAGCGTGCCCATCTGCTGGAGGTTCCACGACCACATGCGGGGGTCCGATGGCGATAGAGTCGTATGCTCCGGTCGCAACGCGCATCGGTTATTTCCGAGCCACACATCATACCCCGACTTGGCGAGGTAAAAAGCCAAGCTATCGTCGTCATTAACACAGTAAGCGCCAGCGCTTTGTAGCAGTCCATGGATCAACAGCACGGGATACTTGCGATTCGAGTCCGGATGCGATGCCGGGTCTTTCCGATCGGCAAACACCTCCGGCCCACGATACCGCCTCGCCTGTGCAGACAGCGGGGTGTATTCTTGAGGATTGTAGACATGCCACAACGTAAGGATAAAATTATCCTCTGTCTGCACCTTGAATGTCTCTATGTCGAGGCCGACCCTCCGTGCGTAGTATGCCACGTCACAGACAACTGGATCCTGCCCGCCCTCCAGCGGGGGACACTCATCCGGAACCTCCTCGTCAACTTCGTTCTTCCTCTGTCGCCTTTTCCAGCTCCGATATGCCTTATCCCGTTCTCGTTGTCGCTCTTGCTCTTCCACATGGAATATCCGCCGAACATTGGGGTCCTGGCCACTAGCGCGCAAGCGAAGACCTGTCAGGATTCCGGTCACGCCTTGAATAAGAGCGCCCGCAACCACTGCGCCCAGGAAGACCAGGGAGAGAAAAAACGACACACATCGTACTAGCATATATTGGATATTTGCGGTGAGCGACGGCGGTCCGTAGGACGGCAGCGGGGGGAAAAGCGGGTGCGGCGCGTCGGTCGAACTGGCGGTATGCGGTGTCTGGTGGCCCAGGAGGCTGTCGGTGACGTTGCAGGCGGTTTCTTTTTCCTCGACATCGGTGATGTTATTTAGTTCTCGCAATTCTAAGTCCGAAGAATGGTCGCCCGAAGGCTGTTTGTGGTGCTTCATTTCAGTCGTCATCCTGGTGTGAAGGACGAACCAAGATATCGTGCATTGAGATTCCACTACCAATAGGGGGTGGTCAAAGCGCGCCAGAGAGAAATTCAGGTAACAAAGGTCCTCATCTTATCAGCCCTGGGATTGGCGACCAGCGCGGACAGTCAAGGGGTGGAATAGGAGATACGAGACGGTGGAGAAGATGGAAATAGAAATGCGGGATGATGTTCAGGCAGATCTCCGGGGGTCCGCTGAGTCCCGTGACTTCCCCGTGTTTCGCGTGGTGCATGTGATTTATTATGTAATGCTATATCTGCCTGAGGAAACAGTCAGGCATAACAATGGCGTGTGTTGGACTCAGGCATCAATGTCTCTATAATCCATGGAAAGCGATGTTTTTGATACGGGTATAGAATTTTTGACATAGATACAATATTGATATTAGCAGCTAATTTCGGGCCAGCTACCCCTGTTGTTGTGCCCAGGGGAATGCAGACTATTTAATGCAAGCCACATAAATAGCGTACTCGGCGTACTATTACAGGGACAGCACTCTGTCCATCAATACAAGGATGTTCGAAGCGAATGAGAAACCTCAATCACTTCAAGCGATCCCATGTAGTATTTCATGAGCCATGATTTTGCCTTAAGCCTTCTCCGTGTGTTCCATATCACTTTTCACTTGGGAATCCTCCTCCTCCAACGTATCCAGCTTCGACCTATGATCCAGCGCATCTATGAAATTCGACGAGGGCTTAAAACCAGGCGAATGCCACGCCGAAGTGACTTTCGCATAAAGCTCATCCACCTCCTCGAGACTAAGCCCTTTCGTTTCGTAGATCGACGTGTAGACAAAGATAACGGCCAGGAAGCAGAAACCGCCCCAGATGAAAAACACCTTGGATTGGAGATTGGCATTGCCAGGACCTGCATCCACCAAGTAGGGCGTGGAGTAGGCGATAGCCCAGTTGAGAAGCCAATTCGTGGCCGTGGTGATCGATAGACACCTGGCGCGCGCCTTGAGCGGGAACAGCTCGCCCGTGACGACCCACCCGCAAGGGCCCCAGCTGCTGGCGAAGAAGAAGATATACACGCAAACAAAAGCGATCAGGACTTTGTTGGCCACGTCTGATGAGGTTGCCGTGCCGACTATGGCGACAATGAGCTGCGAGACGCACATGCCGGCTGCGCCATAGAGGAGAAGCGGTCGCCGGCCCCAGCGCTCAACCATGTAGAGACCTGGGAAGGTCGAGCACACGTTGACGATGTTGGTGATGAGTTGGATGGTGAAGGCGTTCTGGATGCCGGAGGCTTGGAAGAAGTGGGTGCCGTAGTAAACTTCGCGTGGTTAGTTTCACCGTTGGGTTACTCCAAGTGGTCTGGTAGACTTACAAATGAAATTACAGCCGGCTAGCTGCTGCAAGGCTTGGACACCACACCCGGTCGCCAGACGCTTCCCCAAGGTGCCACGGAAAATTTCCATGTAGCTGGCCTGGCCCAGACTGAGTTCGTACTCATGGTTGGCCTGGATCTCGGCCAGCTCCTCCACGACGACAGATTCATTGACGTCCATTCTCCGGAGGCGAGCCAGGGATTTGGCGGCCATCTCATGCTTGTCTTTCTTGATGAGGAAGCGGGGGGTTTCTGGAAGCATCAACATCCCAGCGACGAGGATGATAGCCCAGGCAAATTGAAGGGCAACGGGGATGCGGTAGCTCCCGGTGTCCATGCGATCCTTGGTTCCATTGTTGACGATGGCCGCGATCAGCAGTCCGATGGTGATTGCTAGCTGATAAGCGCCGACGATGGTTCCTCGGATCCACTTGGGGGCTGTTTCAGACTGGTAAAGAGGAACTGTCGGGTCAGTACGTCACTGCGAGAAACAGGATAAAACAGAACATACTGGTGGCAGAAAGAAGACCAACCCCGTAGCCAGCAAAGAATCTTCCCGCAACGAACAGCGGGATTGAAGTAGCCACGGTCTGCAGAACCACGCCGAACGAAAAGACCACCGAGTCAATGATCATACCCCACCGTCGACCGAAATGATCCGCAACAGGAGCGGCCGTCAGCGCACCGAAGAACGTGCCCGCTGACAGCAAGGATACAATCATCGAGGACTGGGAAGAGGTCACATCGGGGAAGTTGTCTTTCGGGTTGACGTAGCCGGTGGAGAAGAGCCCTCGCCAGTATTTCATGGCCAGGATTCCACTGATCGTGCCCGTATCATAGCTATCGAGGTTAGTTGGTTCTGGAACAGGGAGTAGTATCGGTAATCACCCGAATAGTAGACCCCCAAATGCCGCGAACAAGCCGATGGCAATAGCTGGGGTGGCAGAGCCTACCGCATCTGCTGGTTTATTTAATAGAAACGGCATTGCAAATTTATGGGCATCAATAACATCAGTCAATCGAAAAGAAGGTGTCAAAATTAACAGACAAGAAGTACAGTATAGCGTGAAATTGAAGAGGGAAAGACATCGAGCGATCTGCCCCACGGGAATGCAAAAGGTTTTGTACTCGTACTGGCAGGTGATGTCGACTTCCAGAAGCGGCATCACGAAGGACTACAAAGATATGAACGGGCATAATGCGCCGGACTGGGGCAGGCGCCAGACCTATCGCAATGATCGCGCACGGGATCGGCCTGGTTGTCTACAATGGCCCCCATCTGGGCTGATTCTTGCGACGTCCCCTGCAGGGTCGGTAAAGTTAACGTTTGGCCGGCGCTCAGGGATTGTGTATATCTAGCAAGCCATTGGATGGGTGGACTATCCAATGGATAGCCGACGGGGGAAAGCACGGGCTCGGCGCACACCGTCCACACAGCAGCGTCGAATCATTCTGGAAGCGGGATGGAAGGCATGCAGCGCAACATGTACAAGGGTAGAGGTGCAGGACGGGATACACCGTCAGACCCGGTCCACCCCTTGCGGGAGAGGCCTCGTTGTTAACGAATGACAATGTAGCTCGAAACTGGGAGTCAGATCCGCATCTGGACATCTTGTTGGGCACCTGCTATTTTGCAGAACAAATGATCGACAGGCCCTCAATACTTGGTGACGCTGAGGGGCCAAGAAACTGGAAAATGCGCCATGCATATTTCATCAGACTCCGTTTCAAGCGGCCCCGCCGTCTCCGGTCAGCCAGCCGGTCCGGTCGCCAGAGTATCCTAATCCGGAAATAGTGGACAGAAAACTTGTAATTCGCACGAAACCCGCGAGCATCTTGGTCATAGCCAGGCTCGCAACATCCATCATAGTGCATTAGTAAATCCGGGATCAAACCAAGGGGCTATCATCTCCGCATCGCCCGGCTCGGGAAGCGTGGAGAATCTGGCAGTCTCACATTCTCCGTGGATCGCGAGGACGATTTGGAATAGCCCCCGTGGGAGTGGCGATCATCGACCTATCTCGGCTCGCTTCGATGCATAGTATATCGTCCTTCAATTTGTTTCAACTCTCGGTGCCAAATCGGGGGGTTGGAAAGCTTAAGTCCAAGATAAATTGCAAGGAGCCGCGTCGAAGCCGTCTAGGGTCGTACCCGATTAGCCCGGTCATCAAGGGCGATAACAACGGTCAAGGAATGGCCGGACTTTAATTTCCGCCCCCAGGCTGTGGCTGTATAGCAACATGCGAGGGAGTAGGCAGAGATGCGATAAGCGATATGCACATCAATGTTGATAAAGATAGAATAGGTGAAGCAAGGCTGGGCACTTATATTGCGTGTGGGCTGAATCTGTCTCAGAGCTTGTTTGAAACGGGGGGGCAATTAGCAAAACCTCGGAAGGCATTCGCATTATGGTACAGAAAGAAGAAAAGATGAAGTAGAATTGATTGAACTTGCGATGGAAATCAAAAAAGAAGAACCGTTAGAAGAAAAGAAATGAGGACAAAAAACGAAGAAAAAAGAAAAAGATAAGCTCCGATACGGGGAATCGAACCCCGATCTGCTGAGTGAAAACCAGCGATGCTAGCCGTTACACCATATCGGATTGTTACTGTAAAACAGATCACAGATATGCTAATATAATTCATAAAAAAATGTTAAAAGATTTCTAAGACACTAACTCGGATATCAGTTACTTGGCATCTCAATACATACGTCTACCCACGCGTCTATGCATCTATACTTATATGTCTAATGAGGCAATATTGACATGAATCCAGTTATACTAGACCCTGGATGGTGTCATATTGCTGAACTAAAAAGACCACTATGTCAAACTTACTTACTCGACGTCCCCGAATGCCAATTATATATATGTTATACTACCTGGCTTGCCCCCAGCGAGGTCGCAAGTCTTTGCAATCCCTCGAGCACTGCCTTCGCTCGACCGGCGTCGTTTTCCCTCAGGTTCTACTACTACGTATGAGACAAGACTATTGTGCCCTTGACCTGGTGCACTGACCTGCGAATTTGTGGCTTTGGGGCTCCAAATGTGTCTCGATGCCCAGTGCCCACACCCTGCATCGGACCTCGTCGACACCAGCTGTTCGCGCATACAAAAACAGCCCAGATTACACCACTCTACAGTGTGGTTGCTTTGGGGAGATTGAGAAAAAATGGAGACATTTCTACTTATTCTTGTTGGCTGTATGATATGGCACGATAGTTACCTGTGCATTGAACAGTCAATACATGGGGGAAAAAACCAACCGGGACAGCCTTGGCCCTCATGTGATGGATAGATACGTTAGGTGGCGGGGACATGGATAGTAAGATAAGCTGGTGACTGGTGACACACTCTAAGGTGGTTTTAATTTAGTAATTCTCAGCCAGTCAATCAAGGCAGCCTTGTTTCTCATGTAAAAAGTACATTTACTAGATCGGGATAGTTGCAGCAAGATGAGCTGGCAACGCACTCCAGTTTAAATCCAGTAATACTCAGCCAGGCGACCGAGTGAAGTGCAGAAGATGGTGTGTGGCTTTTGACGAGGGAGTGAAAGGTATTAATGTGACACTCCCCCATTGCATTAGAAACAGCCAAAGAAAACTTTCTTCTTTCTTCTACAATCGTCTCTATTCTAAGTTCTACTAGCCTAGTCTATTTCATTATATTGCCTTCGATTTTCAACATGCCCGGACAGGACGAGATCTTTCTTCGTGCATGGCGTGTTGAGGATGAAGACTCTATGGCTCAGTTCGACAGGCGCACAAATGCTATTTTGGCAAAATCAAGGAGACGCGTCCCTATGAATGAGAGATGCCGAAGGATATTGCTAAACCACCTCGACTGGTCTAGCAGGAGCCTATCGCCCTTTATTTCAGTAACAAAGAACAAAGCCTGGGCGTTCCGTGAAGCTCAGCGCCGGATTTTGCAAGGAAAGACCGATGTTGTTGTGCACGAGATACGCGTCTCGAAGAGTCGTCTGCGCAGATATGAGAGGAGCGGGAAAGAGCTTGTGTACGGGCGCACCTTGACTTGGTTGCGTAGGGCCTGTACTGACCTTCCTGAATGTGCCAATTACGAATCCACTGACTACGAATCCCTTTTCCGGCATCAAATCCCGGGGATATTCATCGTGAAGTCACTTAGGATGTCATAGGAAGAGGGGGAGATGTTTGCTTCGCAGAATCAAGCGATTCGAGGTACCAAGGCTACGATGTTGCGTTTGACTCGTTGAAACTGAAAAACAAGCGGAGGAGATGGTTGGGCTTGACGGCGATTTCTTGTTCCAGAAAAACCCTATCCGTCCGGGAATTCGATTCGAGGCAGTATGCTATGCGCACTGCTCTCTTTTGGCTTTTGGACAGGTCGGGGAGATGAAGCAATAGTTACCCTGAATTTCAATGTTGGATATCACTATCAAGAGAACCTTGTCTAAAAGTGTGGCCACTCCAAGGAGCCGAAGGTACTAATCTCGACATCACTCGCCCCAAGACACTTCGATACGCCGTTGTAGGCCATGTGACCCTTCTTGTTTTTTTTTTTTTACCAGAACAGGGGACGTAAAGGAGCGTAGTGACTAGGAAGACAGAGCGTGGTAACTATACACCTGCGGGCTTTGAGATACCATGGAAGTGTCAACATAATGTTATTCTTTTCGGCTTTCCAAGCCATACATGTTCACCGTCGTTTCAAAGACGGCCCCCGCCGTTACCACCAATTTGGTGATTTTGGTCATTGGGAGAATCGACCCCGACCTAATTTTCGGCAACTATCTTGCCAAGCTAGCAAAAAGACTAGTCATGGTGAGTTTATTGAATGTCAAACTGGTGACGGCAATTAGCAGGCTGCAAGGGCTTGCGGGGGCTACGCGACTGCCCGATGTGTTTTAACCCCAGTCGGTTCCCAACTGTTCGTCGGTTGATCTCTTGATCTAACATGCTAGGCAAAGATCGGAACTTGCCAAGCCAGGCACCCTTGCGCCGTGTGAGTATCAATCTGAACATTTCATGTCTTCTCTTGGATAATGAGCATAGCACGGACATCCCTGATAAAGATGAGCCCACTCAATTGATGTACGTAGTGGGGATAGGAAATAGCGAAATGGTCGGAATTTTTACCCCTCTATCTCAGATATATACTGGGCCGGGATTTCATCGCATATTTAATACGCACGGAAGCAATCCTCATACTCAGACGAAACGAGACCCTCAATCTTGGGGGTTTGTGGAGGGAGGTTTCAGTATGCCAAGAGCATAAGAATATTAGGCGTCACAACGACACTGACATGTTGGTACATATGGAGAAGGAAAAAATGGAGGGGAAGAAAAAAAGGAAGAAAGAATGACGGATTATTTTCGGCCCCCCGAAGCGCACTCTTCTTGCCTTTTCCCAACTCTCAAGATACCCCTCAAAGAACTATCACCACGCCCCATCCCACAAAGCAACAACAAGAACGGAATGGTCCCCAGCAAAATAAACGCAACAAGCGTAAACGCCCACCCCCTCCCCATGGCAGCAAGCATTGGATCAATAGCAGCCGACGCCCCAGCCGAGAAAAACGACCGCACCATATTATTCGCAGCGGTGGCAGCCGCCGGCTGCGACGTGTGCAGATCAACCAGCAGCGTCGACGTCGAGATAAATCCACCTGTCTGGCCCATGCCGATGAAGAAAAGCAGTACCTCGGGGGCGGGTAGCGGCTCCCCATATTGCAGGACCCAGCCGAAGGCTAGCACCGTGACGCTGCCGGTAATGACGAGCGGGATGGTGATTGCGCTGCGGGCTTTTTCGACGGGAACTTTGTTTTCGTCTTGGGTGGGGGATGATTCTTGGGGGGTGAGTTTTGTGGCGAGACGCCGGTAGTTCCAGTCGAGGAGGCGGCCTGTTACCACGGAGGCGAGGATGGATCCTGTGCCGAGGGTGATGTAGCAGAGGCCGATTTGGAGGGTCGTGAGGTGGTATTGAGCGGTGTAGATTTGGGTGATGGAGGAGAGGACGGTCATGTTGCCGCCCATGATGACGCCTGTGACGATGAGGACGATGATGGAGTTGGCGTGGCAGACGACGGCGAGGGGTTTCAGTGGGTTCGGAAAGCGGAGCTTGTGGCTGGCGGGTTTCTGGGGCGCATCGCAGTCTTGAGATTGGGAGCTCTCGGAGCCAGAAGAGTGAGATAGTGATGATGATCGGTCTTGACGGACCAGATAGTCCATCAGCGGGCGATTCCAGGATTGTGCTGGGCTTGAGCCGTCACCGACGACGTTGCGGGCTGTCTCGGGGAGAAAAAGGAGGAGAGGAAGGAGGAAGACGCCCGATGCGATGGTCAAAAACCAGAAGATGGACCGCCATCCAAGGTACTGGGCCAGCAGACCACCGATGATGGGACCGATGGCCGGACCGCTGAAGTTGCCTGCCATCACGATGCCCATGTATGACCCTCGCTCCTGTTTCGTAGCAACATCTGCCACCGTCGCGGCGGAGAGAGCCACGCTGCTGCTGATTCCAGAGCTCTGCATACATCGCAGCACAATCAGCGCGGCGTAGTTGTCCTGAAGAGCGAGGCCGATGTTGGATGCAATGTAGATGACGAAGCAGATAATGTAGGCGGGTCGACGGCCGGTCTGGTCGGCGAAGCTGCCGAGAAACATGGGTGCGATTCCTTGGAAGATCTGATGCTTTGTTAGGGCATGATCCGTCACGGGATGGGTGCGTATACGGATACTGACCATGTAGCTCGTCACTGTCAAGTTGATCAACGACGCAGACACGCCCAGGTCCTCGGATAGCATGTTCAACGCGGGAAAATAAATCTGCGCCGACAACGATGAAAAGAAACCTGCTCCTGCCGCCGTAAAGATGATGTATCTTTTCTGCAACTGGCTAAAGGAGCTATACGGCTTGGGAGCCGCCTCCGTCGGAGACTTCACGCTCATGGTTTTGGGGTCAGACATGAGGAATGATGGATCAACAGGGCACGAGTTGGTTGCAACATGGATGTAATGAATATACTGACAACCAGACAATGTGCCCGGTAATCTCGTTCTCTTTGCTGATTGACTCGGCTAGCCAGGTCCCAGGTACCGATGGTTCCCGAGAGAATCAGCGAGAAAGAAACAGCCCAACCTCAAGAGTAGCGAGTGTCGCGACACGGCGATGTCGGGTAAGTGGAATAATCCGGTAAGAGTAGACCGCAGAGGGGTGGTGGGGTGGTGGATCCCTCTAAAAAGCTTGTAATGATCTACTTGAGGTTACTTGGAGTAGTGAAGGATCGGCGACTGCTCAACCAACGAGACCCATGAATGATGTATAGAGTATGTGTCCTGAAAATCACTTCTCACAAGGTACGATTGCCAATTTCAAATCCGACTTGCTATGGTACCTAGGTAGAAGATGAGGTGCAACGATTGATAAAAGCATGTAGGACCTTGTGGAATGAGAATTTACCATCACGGTAAGCAGAACTGTTCAGGTTCTTGGGAGAGAATAGAGGTTAGCCCTAAGTTCACCCTGATATCCCCTGCGTCATCATGCTTTGACATCCACATCAGCGTGGGGGATAGTGGGCAATGAGCTCATGGTCGCTCATTATCAGATTGATCGATAAAAATTTGCTTGGTTAGTGGGCTCCGCTGTGAGGACTGGTGGAGATATCCTGGATGGAAACACGGTGGATCTGCACCCTGATCGTCCAATTAGCAAGGGTGCTGGATCTAGCTGTGATGGTTGACCAGGAAAAGGGGAAGCACGGAAGAAGGGAAGTAATGTCAGTTTATTACTGAGAAATCATGAGCCAATATTGAAAACACAATATTCGAATCCTTTGGGCAATTTATAATTGCCAGGTGGGATTTTGATATGGAACCCAGGGCTGACGCCGTCAACTGTGACATAGGGTTGATGGCATCCCACCAAGCAGTGCTAAGTATGATCTTAGAAGAAGAAGTCCAAATATGCTACGCCGATCATCAGTGGGATATTGTTGATGACGCGATCCGCAAATTTCTCAGGATGATCTTCATCTGACGGTGTTGCGTAATGGAGTTCCCATACAGCCAATTTCCGTCGACTTGGAATCACACGCAAGGCTGATTCTCCGCCGCGCGTGGAAAGATCCGCGCAGAACGATCTTATCGGGCGATTTGAAGTTCCAAAACCTAGATACCACGATAATAAACAGGAACAGGATGATTGACGCTGGGCCCATGAGATGCGTTAGGGACGTGTGGGGGCGGGTGAAGACGATTTGCATCGCGCGAGTTTAACATGGTTCACCCGGGTGGTGTGAGAGGATATTGGTGGAGGAGGTCGGTCAACCGGAGCCGGAGTGATATGTCGGTATTTTCAGGAAGATGGGTATCCAACTTAGGGTTATTGATCTGCAGATGAGGTGACTATATAACCAGCGCAATCCTTCTCGAATCCGAGGAGCACATCAAACCATTCGCTCACAGCATTCTCTTCTCCTTTTCAGACATCCTCATAGGACCCAACGGTAGCAACAATATGGCGGTTGATAACTTTGATCTCTCCCCAGCGGTGACCATCATCGGCGCAGGACCTTGCGGATGTGCCTTTGCAGCCGACCTCGCCAGTCGTGGCAAGTCGGTGATGTTGTACGGACACCCTGACCATCGCGGGGCCATTCCCATGATTGAGAAGAATGGTGGCTGGCTCAAAGCCAACGGGGAGATCAATGGGACATTTCAGGTCCAGACAACCAGCGACTTCGATGTCGCGGCCCGACACTCCGCGTTCCTGGTGAGCACCGTGCCCTCGTATGGACAGGAAACCATCCTGCAGGCCCTAAGCCCATGCGACCTGCAACACCACACCCTCATCGTCAACGTCGGCAACTTCTTCTACCTCGCCTCCCGCCAGAAGATCAATCCCAAAAACGTCCTCGAAACCGATATTTCCCCCTACGCCACCCGCATCACCGGGGACACGGTGTTCGTCAAGGGGGTGAAGAAGAGCCTTGCCATCTGGGCCGAGCCACCCACCACCGAGTCCGAGGCCTCTTACTACAGCCAAGCCGACGTCGCATTCCTCCACCGGGAAGTCGAGTCCATTTTCTCGCAGCGTCTCGTCTGGTGCAAAAACCTGCTGGAAGTCGGCCTGAACAACATCAACCCGGTCGTGCACTGCCCCGCGGCGCTCATGAACGCAGGCTGGATCGAAGCCACCCGAGGCGACTTCTTCTTCTACGCGCAGGGCATGTCGCCCGCCGTGTCGCGCGTGACAGAGAAGATCGATGGCGAGCGTTTGGCCATCGCACGGGCTTACGGCCTCAACCTCGTCTCCATCACCGACTACATGAACCTGAACTACCGCCACGACCAGGAGTTCAGCGACTACCACGACTTTGCGCGCGGGTCTGTCATTCATAACAAGACCAAGAGTGCGCCTACCTCAATGCACCACCGCTACCTGCTCGAGGATATCCTGTACGCCATGGTGCCGTGGTACGAGCTTGGCTTGAAGGCTGGTCTGTCGTCGCCGACTATCTACTCGCTGATCGAGCTGGCCTCTGTTGTCAGTGGGTTTGATTACCTGACGCATGGGAGGAGCTTGCGAGCGGCGGGCTTCGAGGAGTTGTCCATGGAGCAGATCCTGTTGGCGCTAGGTGGGCCGGCAGAAAATGCTGTGGCTGCTGTGCTTGCCCCGTTGCCGGACTCCCACGTTAATGGTAGGGTCAACGGGGTGGACTCGCATGTCGCGTTGCCCAAGACTCAAGTGGTTGCTTGAGGTTGTCTGTTTATTTCATGTCGTTCACGTTTGTACATACTTTATACCTCTTGTTCGTTGAATTTTCTGTCAAAAATTTTGTTCGTTATTTGGCATCTGTCAGTGCATATAGATTCGCTGAATGATTCTTGATGCCTATTTCTATTGACCCTGTTGCCACTGTAGAGTATGCCTGGGGAATGCAGCTGCACAGACCCGTATTCGCGAGCGATGTGTCGTATCTTTAACAAGTGACCGTTGAACGGTGTTAAATTACCATTTGATCAGGCATGCGAGTGACTTTGAATCTAAGAGGAGGATTGATGACTATCGAAAGCGTTGAAAATATGCGTGAAGATGAGTCTATTGTGACAGATCGACAACCCAAAACGGCAATATCAACACGTGACCGCGCGACGGAAAAACGGGCGGTCGCGTGGCTGGCGACTTTTCTTCCTGACGCCATACTCTGATTTTGCGACCAAATCAACGAGACACGCCCGGAATGAATATATAATGCCAGTACATAATACAAGATATTAAAAACTTAACACTACATAACACCTGTCAACTCACTCCTTTGACGTCTCTTTGGGGGTGACGCCGTGACGCCTCCCTCGCCATCCCCGCACGCCTCCAACTCGACCCGACCTACCCACCAAATGGCCGGCTTCAACCAGAAAAAACCCTCGACACCTGCCCGGTCGTTTTCCAAGTCCAAACCGCAGAGCGCTACCAAGCGCAACGCCAGTCTTCTCAATTTCTTCCAGAAGGCGGACGGCCCGCCCCAAGCTACCTCCCGACAGTCCCGGATCACGCAGTTCGCGACACCGAGCGAGGGGTCCAACGGCAGTCGCGGGAAGAGTGCAAGCAGCTCACCTGGTCTGCGCAGATCTGTGACCTCGGTGTCAGGCGCTGGCACGGGCGCTGGTGGGCTTTTCCTTGAGGATCGGAATGGGAAGCCTGCGGCGCGGGTAGAACGAGCGCGGTCCCGGTCGCGGACACCTGATGATATCTGGGGCGAGGGCCTCGACGTGAAGGAGGATGATCCGCAGAATGAGGAAGCGTCGTCCTCGGTAAAACGACGTAGGGTGGACGTGACGGAGGAGTCCGAGGGCACCAATGAGAAGAAAAAAGGCGATTCACCTCGTCCTGTGTCGGCTAAGAGTCGACCGACTAGCGGGCCGTTCATCGACGAGTCGGATAGCGAGGATGATTTAGACGCCTTCAGAGATCTCGGTGACGACTCTTTACCCGCTACGGACCTGAAGGATACGCCGTCTTGCGCCGACGAGCCTGTGACTACTATCGACGCAACGGATTCGGAGCGACCCCCCGTGCCACCACTGGTAAGAGAAGCCACGAGCCATGCCGCAGATGATGAAGATACGAATTTTGACGAACTAGAAGAGGATGAATTAGGAGTGGACCCATTGCAATTTCAAGGAGAAGAATTTTTAGAACCCCTAGATGACGACATTAAAGAGGCCGTGGTGGAATCCGATGGGCTGGAGGACGGGTGTCTGGTTGGAGAGGGTAGTCTGGGGGATAACGAAACGGTGTGTCCGGTTTGCCAGACCCGGCTGATCGCGCTGAATGAAAGTGTACGTCCACTTGATATACTGGATACTGGTTCCCATGGCTAACGGTCTGACAGGATATATCGGTACATGTCAACGATTGTCTAGATGGGAAGCCGAGCATCATCCCGAAAAACACCCCAACACCCGCAAAAAGGTCCTCGCCGGTGGAGCGTGCCGCCATCGCGAAACCACCCCAACCCGATCCCTACAACTCTGGTGAACCTGCCGCTGGAACGGCATTCTCCAAGTTAATGGCCGGGAATGCGGAGGACACGGCGTGGTCCTCGGCAGCCGCTAACGAGGTGGCATCACGAGGCAAACAAGCCTACCAACGGACTTGTCCGTTCTACAAGATCATGCCTGGTTTCTTCATCTGCGTGGATGCTTTCCGCTACGGCGCAGTAGAAGGGTGCAGCGCCTACTTCCTGAGCCACTTCCACAGCGACCACTATATCGGGTTGACAGCATCGTGGCGACACGGTCCCATCTACTGTAGCAAGCCCACAGCCAACCTCGTCCGCCAGCAGTTGAAGGTGAATCCGAAATGGATCGTGGCCCTAGACTTCGAGAAGCGGACTGAGGTTCCAGACACCGGCGGGGTGCAGGCCACCCTAATCGAGGCGAACCACTGCCCCGGCAGCGCCCTGTTTCTATTCGAAAAGCCCGTCGGGCCGCAGCGGACGCAACGCATCCTCCACTGCGGCGACTTCCGCGCCTCCCCAGCGCACGTCCAGCACCCGCTTCTCTGTCCCCACCCCGTCGACCCCACGACAGGCCAGCGCCGCCGCCAACGCATCGACACTTGCTACCTAGACACCACATATCTCAGCCCTAAATACGCCTTCCCCAGCCAGAGCGACGTGATCCGCGCCTGCGCCGACCTATGCGTTAGTCTCAACGACGGATCAACAAACAGCGTCGTCCCACCCGGAAAGTCCACCATCAGCTCAACAATGATGAACCGATTCATCTCAACCGTAACCGGATCACACCCCACCACACCCGCAGAACCCCCACCCTCCACAACCAACAGCCGCCTTCTAATCGTAATCGGCACCTACAGCATCGGCAAAGAGCGCATCTGCCTCGGCATCGCACGCGCCCTACGCTCAAAAATCTACGCCACACCCGCCAAACAGCGCGTCTGCGCCTGCCTCGAAGACCCCGAGCTCACCTCCCTGCTCACAGACGACCCGACAGCCGCCCAAGTCCACATGCAAACGCTGTTCGAACTCCGCGCCGACACCCTAGCCGACTACCTCGACTCGCTAAAGCCGCACTTCGCCCGCGTCGTCGGCTTCCGCCCCACGGGCTGGTCTTACCGCCCACCGGCGGGTCGTACCATCGACATCAACGCCCCGCCGCCGGTATCGGCTGTGCTGCACGCCCCGCAGTGGCAGTCGCCGTTTTCGGTCGCGGATCTGATGCCCCAGCGGGGGAGTACCCGGGAGAGTGCTTGCTATGGGGTTCCGTATAGTGAGCATAGCTCGTTCAGGGAGCTGACAATGTTTTGTTGTGCGTTGGATATTGGGAGGGTTGTTCCTACTGTTAATGTGGGGAGTAAGAAGAGTCGGGAGGTTATGAGGGGGTGGATTGAGAGGTGGGAGGTGGAGAGGAGAAAGAGTGGGCTTTATCGGTGGGAGGGTGATGTGTAGTTTAGTTGATTTTTGTCATATATGATATGTGGATAATAAGAGACTTTTGGCTCTATATACAATAGTGATAATTCAAGGGTGAAGCGTCTCCGAATGTTAGACCAAGGTTGATCTCCTACGGTCGTAATACCGGCGGTTCCTACCAGACGACCACGGTGCTCCCGTCGCCCGGCAAATCCATGATGTTTGTTTCTAGACGTGCTCACAGATACCGGTGAATCCATTCGTCCTCCGCGAGTTCCTTCGCGGAGCTACGCTTGCCGGGCTCCCACTCCAGCATTTTCCGCATGAGGCGGAAGAACGCCTCTCTCCCGGTTTCTCCTACGAGGGTGTTTTCTCGTTGTTCGAGCGGAACCGGGTCTTTGAGTAGAGATTTGGGGAGGAAATCGCCTAGAGATCGGACAGTGAGCGGTTTGGGTTACTGAGGTCACGAGATGGCAGAGACCTACCGTCATTGGAAAAGAATTTGTCGCTTAAGCTGCCCTGCGCGAGGAGGCTCGACGGAGGGGGACCAAGAAGGGTGATCATTTCAGCGAGGTGGGCTCGGCTTCGATATCTTTGATATTCTGGGTCATGGCCGGAGAACAAGGAGCCGCCTTGGTAGATATCCCAAATCTATGGCCTTGCTTTAGGGGTTTTCAAATCAATAATATAGGATGTCCATCATACCATGCAACCCACGTTCCATATATCGACACTATACGTCCACGGAGCCCCGAGAATAACTTCCGGGGCGCGATAGATGTCAGGTTGAACGAACTCTGTGAGGGGCCGATTGCTGAAAACCGCGGACCCAAAGTCGCAGAGGATTGGGGCACCCAATGGTTTGGGCATCTTGAGCTCCTGGGACATGTAGAGGAGTCTCCCATTGGGGTCTACTTCTTTCCTTGGAACGGGGTGTTGGAGCTCCCTTTCTTCAAAGTCGCTGAAGACGGAATCGTCGTTGATGCCGAGCATGATGTTGTCGGCTTTGATATCTAAGGGGAAGGAGTTAGTAGATTACTGTGTAGAGAAGGGTATGCACAAACCAGTGTGAATAATCTGGCACTCCGTGTGAAGGTAATCTAAAGCCAAAAACAACCGTCGAAGAACGACTGCCACGATTACTGCAGGCAGTCTCTCGGCGGGGTTGCGACGTAAGAAAGCCAAGACACTTTCCCACAGTGGCCGATGGACGAGACACCGGTGTCTGTCTTCTGGCCCATCGATGTAGAATGTATCCAGTAATGTCCGGACCGCGTCACGGCCCGGATGACCTTTTGAAGATTGCTCGATGCGTCTGTACATCGCGATCTCGTCGTCCACTTGGTTGCCCATGGACGAAGCCTGGACGAAGATTTTAAAGCATTACATACTGACGGTCGCTGAATTTTGGCACGTAAGCATACTGGGATGGGTGGACATGATCCAAGTGAGATCTCACTTCATGTCCCGTGCTAGCCACGCGGTGGAGGTGGATCCAAATCCTAGTTTGCCTACGACTTGATATCGCTCTTGAATGACTTCCCCGATTTGAGTAGGATAGTACGAAGAGGCAATATACTCTGGGAGATTTTCTTCTTCAATCTTGTGGTAGTCGGGTATACGAACGAAGTTTGGGTTGGAGAAATCAAGGGGCTTCCATCTCCGTCCAAGCCGGGGCAAAGACCGCAGAAGGGATGAAAACATGCCCAGAAACTAACGAAAAGTGTGCTGTGTCATAAAGGATAGAAGGGGAGACTGGATGATCCATGAGTGTTGTATAGGGGCGTTCAAGACGATGTGATTGCTCAAAGCCAGGCCAAGGATGTCAATGATAAACAAGTCAGGTGATCACCAACAACCGCTGCCACAGCACGGAGGCCAGAAGGGCCATATCGCAGTCTTTTCTTGTCATTTCATATGAAACGCGGACTATGGAGGGTCGAATTAAGTCTACTGGAGTATGTATCGCACAGGCACTAGTACTTCATAAGATAGATTGACGTTTACTTCAACTGTCTCTCTAGGAGTAGGGAAATATATAAGTATAATCCCAGTACGAAGGACATCGTCCAGCTGTATCCAATCAACAGTAGCAGCAGTGGAGTATTCTCCGGTGCTCGAGATGGGGTTGTTTACTTTTTTCACCAGAATGCTCTCTCGATGTAGACCTTCGTGGTTGAAGGTGGGTCGGTGACCCTTGAGGACAGAGGGAGATGACGGGTAAGAAAGCCCGGCAGAGGACTAGGCAGCTGATCTGGCTGTCGGTAATAGGGTAGAGAGAACGGCATTGCCAATGATCACTCAGGGTCACGGACGATGCGACCAAAACCTTGCCGGTCTTCCGGTGGAAATCAAGTCCTGTTTATACTGTAGAGCCACGAGGCCCGTGCTGTTCCATGGTGGGACTGGAGTTCGGTCGGCCAATCATCTCGGTTTTGGACGGCAAGGGTTGGCTGACCGACAAAAGGGAATCTGATGTTCAATTGATTGCTTCGTCTCGGTGGAGAGCCACGGAGAAGCTATGCAGATCGGCAGGATGAAGCTACGCCATGGGACAATTCGCCAGTTGTCTCTGTCAGGTGATCATTCGGGTAGTCTTGACGGTTAATCCTGGGACAATTTTATGTTTAGACTATTCACCAATGCGGGGGATTGTGCCTCATTAGTGCAAGTAAATAATGTGATGATTAATACCATGCAAGATAAACCAATGGGAGTCCACGTGATGACCTAGCGGGTCCACACCCGAGGCGGCCCGACAGTCGGCAGGCAACACCGGCTGCCGGACCCCATAGCCTGAGGCAGCGACGCCTGGTCAACTCCACGATTGCCAGGCACCCAGGCACCCAGGAACCCCAGAGTTCCCGACTTCGCCATCCGTTCGCTTTCTCTTTGCCTCGGGGTTGCTCTTCTGCCCCGTCATAAATATCCCTTCGATCGATCATCTGTCCAGATTCTTCTCGATCTTCCTCTTTCTTCTGTTTATCCACTGGAACGCGAGGAGAAAGTCTTTGATCATCTTCACCCCCTATCCTTGTCGGGATCAGAATCCTTGTCTCTCATCTTCATCTCTACCATCTCGCTGTCTTCCATCTGAGACCCTGACGACAACCGTTCGTCTTGGCGCTCGTTGTGATCGGATCCGATCAGGTTAGTGCCCTGGTCATGTGCCTCCCCACACTTCCTCTCCTCTTCTGTATCCCCTCAACTCCTCACTCCTCATTTCTCTTCCCTCACTTCTCCCCGCTTTCGTGTCTTACATGCAATCATGGGCCCCACTGACCTCTCTCCAGGCGACTGGTCATCATGCTCGCACAACAGCTCATCGAGCACCTCTTGACCCCGCAGGGCGCTGCATCCGCCCTGGTCGGTCTACTCGCCTTTTACTACATCCTGCCCTATCTCCAGACATGGCGTCTGCGTGATATCCCGACCCCCTCATTCGCCGCCTTCACCAACCTCTGGTTGCTCGTGCAAGCCCGTCAGGGTCGCCGGTTTGAGGCCGTTCACGAAGCCCACCAGAAGCATGGCAAACTCGTCCGTATCGCGCCCCGTCATGTTTCCATCGCCGACGATGGCGCTATCAACGCCATCTACGGTCACGGCAATGGCTTCCTCAAGGCGTATGTTGATCTAATCTACCTACCCCCTTATCTTTCTATCCACTTATCCAGATACGCGGTGAGAATTGAGGATTCCAGACTAACCCCCACAGTGACTTCTACGATGCTTTCGTCTCCATCCGTCGCGGTCTGTTCAACACCCGTGACCGTGCGGAGCACACGCGCAAGCGCAAGACGGTCTCCCACACCTTCAGTATGAAGTCTATCGGCCAGTTTGAGCAGTACATCCACCACAACATCGAGCTCTTCGCCACCCAGTGGACCAACCTGGCCAAGTCTCAGGGTAATCCCAAGTCCGGCTATGTCACCATCGACGCCCTTAACTGGTTCAACTTCCTGGCCTTCGACATCATCGGGGATCTGGCGTTCGGCGCCCCCTTCGGCATGCTCCAGAAGGGCGAAGATATCGCCGAGATGCGCAAGACCCCGGAATCCGCCCCCAAGTACGTCCAGGCCGTCGAGGTGCTCAACCGCCGCGGTGAAGTCTCCGCCACCATCGGCACCCTCCCTGCCCTGAAGCCCTTCGCCAAGTACATCCCGGATCGCTTCTTCAAGGACGGTATGGAGGCTGTCGAGAACCTGGCCGGTATCGCCGTCGCCCGTGTCAATGAACGCCTGCGCCCCGAGGTCATGGCCAACAACACCCGTGTCGATCTGCTCGCCCGTCTGATGGAAGGCAAGGACAGCACTGGCAACAAGCTGGGCCGCGAGGAACTCACTGCCGAGGCCCTGACCCAGCTGATCGCCGGCTCCGACACCACCTCCAACACTGCCTGCGCCATCCTCTACTGGTGCATGCGCACCCCCGGCGTCATCCCCACATTGCAAAAGGTCCTGGATGAGGAGCTGCCCGGCGATATCGACGTGCCCACCCACGCCATGGTCAAGGATATTCCTTAGTATGTCTCTCCCCGTAACACCTTTCGCTCAGGTCACAAAATGTCCATGTCACTAACTCGTCCCTAGCCTCCAATGGGTCATCTGGGAAACCATGCGCATCCACAGCACCTCCGCCATGGGTCTCCCCCGGGAGATCCCCCCCGGAAGCCCCCCCATCACCATCTCCGGCCACGTCTTCCAAGCCGGCGACGTCGTCTCCGTCCCCAGCTACACCATCCACCGCTCCACGGAGATCTGGGGCCCCGACGCTGAGCAGTTCGTCCCCGACCGCTGGGATCCCGCCCGTCTGACGCCTCGCCAAAAGGCCGCCTTCATCCCCTTCAGCACGGGGCCCCGCGCCTGCGTCGGCCGCAACGTCGCCGAGATGGAACTCCTCGTCATGGCCGCTACCGTTTTCCGCCTCTTCGAGTTCGAAATGCAGCAGGATGGACCTATGGAGACCCGCGAGGGCTTCCTCCGTAAGCCTCTGGGCTTGATGGTCGGCATGAAGCGTCGTCCTTCTACTCTGTAGTGGACACCGTCTACTTGACCGTCTTCTTTCTTGTTTATTTCGGATGACTTTTCTTTTATTTTTTCTTTTTCTTTCTTATTGATTGATTGATGGATGGATCGTTTCCTTCCTGATTTGCTCGTACTTAAGCATAGACAGATATGGATGGGGACAACTTGGGAGGAACACCTGCATACACACAAACACAAACACAAACACAAACGCGAGGATATATATATGAATGGAATTGAATCATGAATCATAACCTACTTGTTGACTAACAACTTCCTTAGTAGTATAGTGCAGTAAAGCGCAGTAATGTCCATGATGGAAAATGGCGAACGATGGATGTCCTTTTTTCTCTGCTTATATTCTTTTCGTTCTTTTCTTTTCTTCCATTTTTATTTTTTTTTATTTTTTATTCTCGTTTGAATATACAATATATATAAAATGGAAGGAGTATAATCGCATTTTATTGAAATCCGGGCGGAATTCCTTGCCCTACATGTGTATCTCTCTGTGGAAGAAGAATCAACAAATCGATCAAGATACTGATGAATCTGAAGATTCTTATTACTACGAAAGGATTTGAATAGTTGCGTAAAAAAAAAGGGGGAATGAAGAACCAGAGAAACAATACATGTGAGAAATCACTGTTCAAATCGGCGGACAGGTTCAAAGATTACATTAGTTGGTCTACGATATCTACTCTTTTCTAATTGCTGCTCTACTACTCTTGGCTCCTGCTCTGCTACTCTTACCCCAGCAATACCTACTTATCTACCACACAAGAAAAGCAAAAATTCCGTGCAACTAGTATTAAGTATTCATGATATGAAGTGGATGCAATACATGAGGACCGTCACGTGTTCTGGCTTCCTTCCTCCATCCTGATACCATATTTCGGGGGAAAAAAAGAACGCCAGCGCCAGCAGGCGAAAGGAGTATCAAACCATACGAAAGGAGATAGACAAATGGATAGATCACCACGTCGCAGGGCCAAATGTCTTCCCACTGGGAATCGGCTCTCGCACGGCGGTGCCGGCCGCGTCCATCGTTTCGACTGAAATCCGCGTGCCCCACCATGACGGGAATTCCGTCTGCGTGAGCTGCAGGGCGAGGAAGATTAAGATCGTGCACAGCGCCAGTCCGACGTCGAGTCCGGCGGACACGGTGTAGTTGTACTGCATCCACCACCCGCGCCACTTGTTGCGGATGTACTTGTTGAAGACGAGACCCACGACGCCCCAGGACAGATAGTTGAGCGGCGTAGCCGGGGGGATAAGCCCCGTACCGCCGAAGATGAGCGGCGCGTTGAGGAACCTGATGCGCGTGCGGGGGAACATGCGCGCGCCAAAGTAGATGGCGACGGGGAGGATGGCGCCCACGAGCCAGAACCACATCAGGAAGGAGTAGATCTGACCCGGGGAAAACATGCGCGCGGGGCCGATGACACCCCAGATGACAGAGGCGTTGAAGAAGACCCGACCGTTCGGGCAATTGAAGTGGTTGGATTGATGTGCCGTGCAGACGTCCTTGATTGCGCCCAGCGCCCAGTTCATGACGCCGATCTGGACTATCGATGACCAAAGGCAAGCGACCATTTGCGCCGCGAAGGTGACGCGTGGAGGCACTTTCATGTAGTGACCTGTGGGAGTGGACTGATGTTAGTATATAGAGATGTACCGATGAGGAGGGGGAAATAATGGACGAACCGATTTTCATGTCCTGGGAAAAGTACAACCCCTGGTACATGGTCATGTACCCATACGTCTTGAAGAGCATCATTGCCATGGGCCGTCCCGGTTGCATATAGCCGATGATAAACTCGGTGAGCACGTTAAGTCCGATGGCCACGTTGGTCGACGCTTGAACGATCCCGATCGGCACGAACCACACGCCCGCCATGATCAGCGAAATGAAAAATGCCCACCATGACAGCTCTGTTGGGAAGCCGATCACGACACCCAATCCCATACCGGTCATGATGAGCGCGATGGCCAAGTACCACCACATGGGGACGGGCTTGAAGCGAGCCATCAGCCGACCGTGCACATCCTCCTCCTCATGGCCGAACCGTCGGAACCGTGCCCAAATCTCCTTCCCGTGGAACAGTCCGGCATTGAGGAGCACGGCAATGATACTGGCGAATGACAGACCGTAGGAGAGCATGAAAGTCGTCGACAAGAAGAGCGGCGAATACTCCTTGTACTTGGCCTCATCAAACTTGAACTCTGGGGTCAGAATCCGTGACACATTGTAAACGTTCCCTGTATTATCATAGCTGTTGGAATCGCTGATGGGGAGATGCTTCGACCAATAGGCGCCACTGTAGTGGAGGCCCGCCGTGGTGATCCAAAAGAAGACGACCAGACCGATCAACGTGTTGGCGATGGCGTGCCACGGCGAAATGAGCGGACTGAAGTTGAACCCCGAGATCTGGGTCCAGTCGAAGGTGATAGGCAGCACCGACAGCCCCGTCCATCCACCGAATACTTGGTTGATCACCGCGTTCTGCGGCTTGATCCACGTCACGAAGGCGAAGACACTCAAGAACGGCGCGATGTAACCCGGGAAGAAATACCAGAAGAAAGACCCCAGCATGCAGTACAAGAACATGCGGTACTTTCCAATCGTCCACCCCGAGACCTTGCGCGGATCCGGCTTGGAACGATCATGGAGGGCCGCAAAGAGCGACGTGTTAATCAGAGTACTGGGCCAGATCATCGCCGCGGGAGTCACCAGGAAGCGATGGAAAAACCCGGCGAAGCCAAAGCCCAGCATTTGGGTCGATATGCACATGAAGATTTCGAAGGCCCAGCCGAAGTGTTGGCCGTAGAAGGCTCGCTGGGCGAGGAGGACATCCGTTGCATAGGCAGCGCCACCAGCGAACGTAGCGTTAGCCATAATGACAACCATGGTATGTTCCTTCTTGCTGAACGGACCCGGGTTCAGGTTGAACTCGAGACCAAACACTCTGAACACCTTGTTCGGCATCACTTTGGCCCACCCCACCCCCACAGGGTAGGAGACAACCTGGGCGACATACGACGGAATGACAATGTACGGCTGTCGCATGGAAAAAAGCATGTTCAGTGCCGACCCAATAGTCGCAAACAACAGACCGATCACCCAGGCACGAATGGTGTTGCTGTGGCCGCCCTCATCGTAATTTGGAACCGCAGCGCGAACTTCCGGATACGGGGAGTTTTCAAGGAGCTCGCGTGCGACATCCACCACACCTGCCTTGCCGTCAGTCTCCAAGACCTCGTCAATCTCTTCGGCGACCTCATCAGGTAGGTTAGGATCCCACTGATGTTGCTCCTTCAGATTTCTGAGGTGGGCCACGGCGTCCTCGGGCGCCGCCTCGTCGACGGTGGTGTTAAGGGCCTTCCCCTTCATTGTTGCATAAATGCCACAGAGGGTAACTGATTAGAAGTAAAAAGTGAGAAGTGATCCTGCAGTGCTGTTGGACCAGAAGCCAGATCAACACACAGGCTAACGATCCAGGCGTGGAAGAAAGGATAGACCCAGACAAAACCAAGGAAAAAGGGAAAGAGACGAAGCACGACGACACATCAAGGAAAAGACAGTATATGTACAAAAAAGGAAGGTGAGCGCAGACCCTGTCCTCTGTAAGGCAGGGTGCAGTTACCCTGACCGAGTGAAGGAGGGCCGACGGTAACCCGGCGCTCTTATCATCGCAAAGTTTAGTGAACGATGAATAGATTAAGCTAGTCGACACCTACCAGCGCCACTCACTATCGACCCCATCATCTTTCATTCCGTGACCATATGGTTAGGATATATAATGTAACCCCGGAGACTGTGGCACATGGTCCCTTCAAGGATGAGAGGCTTCAATGGCTTGAGATCAAGCGAATCAGGCGGAGACTTTGGGTGTCTTAGGTAACATCAGGGAACAACTGAAAGCATTCACCGCAAGCGAGGAGACATACCCCTCCCCCTGGTAACATCCAGTTCCTCGGTTTCTACGCAGATTGACTGGTCCGAAAGGCACAGAGCAATCGAGTCGGCTGATACTCCCGCTGCAGTGGTAGTTGGACAGCATTGAGGACAATCAATGGTGGGCACCGCTCGTCCACACCAACCTTCAACACAGTGGGTATCCTTACATATATGATGCAGGGGGAGTGTTGTCGAGGGTGTTTGGCTCCGCCACTGATAACAACCCTAGCTTGAACGGCCGGACCAGTCGGGAGACGAGAAGCGGGTGCATGAATGGGTCTTTGCCGTGTATGGCGTTGCTTCATTAGACCTGTCCGGGGTAAAATCCTAAAATTCGCCAGGTCACAAGTTAGCACCGGCTGAACGAGCCTTAGTGGCGTCGCCGCTCCCTCGTCTCCTGTCTCGAGAACCATGTCTGCTTCAGGGCTATCTGGGATTGGGGATCAGATCGCTCCGACCATCAATGAATTGAAACACCTAGCAGGAGGCGATACTTCATCTGTCAAGGAGGGTTCGGAAAAACTAAGGTTGATACCCGTTGCATGGCACCATTCGCCAGTTCCACCCGGTCAAGCTTGTGTCTGATAAGCTAGCGAAGCAAAGATAGCGGCTGGGCCGGGAAGCACCCACTGGAGATTCGAGACTCAACGTGGTCTGAACGTGTTGGGGCGGTGGGACAAGCGAAACCCCCCATCTCCATTAAGACTGGACCCATCGAGAGATCATTGGACAAGACACATCGGGGCGCTAACCCGTACGCCAACTAGTATTTCAGTGGTGGTCTAAAAGCCAGCCGGAGCTGATCGGGGAGGGGAGCTCAAGCGCCCTACTGAAACCCACCCCTAATCCATGTGGCAAACGGACAGACCGCTGAATTTGATAGGATCGAGCGACGCATATCATGGTGATACGAGGTTCTCCACTTCGCGCGAGAGGCTTGACATCGCCTAAAACCGTTCGGGCATGTGTCGCATCTGGTGGTATAAAGCGATAGGGGTGGCCAAAATCAGGATTACACCCCCTGCCACAATTGATATTAGACTGGTGCTGCCCGAGTCAATCAAAGGTAGTGTTTATGCTGTCGAACTGTGCTACTGCGAATCCTTTCGGAGGAAAGAAAAACAAGTCTTCTCGCTAGCTGCTTTCTGGGAGGAGCATTGCGGGGTGGGGGGGGGATCTCGATTGCGCTTGACCCCTGTTGTTTTCTTTCCTTTATCCTTCTTTTTATCGACTTATCATTTTTTGTCGATCGGCGATGACAAGCGATATTGACCAACGGAAATAATCAGCCGTAGCAATAAGCTGTACTCCTTTGCCCTGCGTGTATCCGAGCTGTTGGAGTGTGGATCACGTGGGTCGTGGAAGAATATTCGATTGCATGACCCCGCAAGGCTGATATGGTAATATTGCAGCAGCATGTGTGGTGAAGAGTCCATTTGCTGGTTTGGGCTAGTCATCGGTCGTTATTGGTTTGTCGTCCTTGTACAGTTGCCCAGTAACACGAGGACAGCATAGCCTCTTGTTGCGGTCGTGGAAGATAACTGTGTTTAGAAGATTATAAAAAGCATTGACTGGCTGGACAGATGAGGGGAAGACAGACAAGGGTTCATCAGCGTAGTACGATGGAATGTCACCCTGTCAAACTCTCCTACATACAGGCTTGAGGTTTCCTAAAAAATGTGTCTCGGTTTGTGTAGATAGCCAGAGGCCCCGAAGACGCGGCGATGTCCTGTTACTGGGCCAATTGCATAATATATTGCTAAGAAAGGTCACGGACTTCATAAAACCGCCCCGGTGGACGGCAGTGTCAACCCAAAAGGCTCGGTAGGAACTAGAATGCCATTATCGCATAACGCCCATTCGAAATCCGCGAGAAACTGTTCATCAAATAGGATTGGCTCCTGTCGCTCAGGTAGATTAGGTATCGCACCGCCGCTTACACGCGTGGCCTTGTGACTTGTGGGGTTACCTAAATACACATGTTAGCGCTGTCAAAGCGTACAGATGGACGGTAGTTGAGAAATTTAGTACCATCTGATCCAACGCTTTGCGATGGATTAACGGCTCGGCCTTGGATGTCATACTCGTCTCGCCACCACCACACTGCGTCGACAACGGGGCTTAGAGCTAGACGGCTCCGAATCCGAAGTACGGTGCATATCGTCCCATCTGGCCTGCGGAATGCCTTTTGGCTATTCCAAAGTTGGTTTAAGATATGCACAGTCTTCGCCGAGGTGTCGTTGTTGTCTACTGACATGAGTTTGAGCAGGTTGATTGCAGTAAAATAGCCGGACCTAGCGCGCTCTAGAGATAAGCTTTGTGAAGAAAACACCTTGATGATACGGAGAAGAGTAATGGCGGAGAGGAGAAGACCGAAGAAAACCGGCTGGGGCGCATTGGCGAGGCCACCGAGACTCTGAGACAAATGGTCGGTAGCATCTATGACGACACAGGACGTATTCACCAGTCGAGGAAGGCAATTCGTGGTGACGATTGTGTGGTCTTTGAAAAAATGGAATGCTTGCACACTGAGTCGGCACACGCTGATATGAAGGCGGTCGTTTGCTGCAGCAATGAGCAATTGGCCCCGTCCTTACTTTCTCTGACAGAAGAATTACCTGAGTCTGTATGGACACCCAAGTCAATCACCTGGTTTTCAAATTCGCGCAAAAGGATATCCAAGGCTTTCTCCTGGTGGGTCGTCATGGCTCGTACGCCGATTTCCTGTACGGCTCCACTGCATCGAGCAATCACATCCTGGCACTTCATTTGCAGAATCAAGGACGGCTCGATTCTGCGAAAGAGAGATTGACGTTGGCCAAGATCATGCTCGAAGTCTACCAACGACCGAGGTGCTTGCCCTTTGATCATGCAGGACCTGGTTCCGTTAAGCTTGTGACAGCCAGTCCCCCACAGGAGCTCAACTTACCGCTGATATGTAATCACACAATGTGCCCAAAGCTCAGATCTCCGAACCATGTCGGTTTCAGAAGGGGTAGGAAGCTTGATTTTGGAAAATTCGTGGCTGGACATTGGAATATGCAATCCATGCTGCATAGCAATATGGAGAAGCAACCCGCTCAATATGAACGTCAGATCCGGCCTGGCAGGGTCTTTGGGAAAAGGCCAAGTCAACAACAACAAGAGACCTTGGATAGTTTGCCACGGAATCAATGTTGACCCCACCGAGAGCAATGCCTTGTCAATGATACCAGCCGCAAGAGCCGTGAGCAGTGTCGGATTTTTGGCATAGGTTCTGCATCCTACACCGATGATAGCCCAAAATAAGAATGGCGACTGCGTATAATAGGCGTTGGGTGTTGATTGTGGATCCAATATGGGCAGAAAATGGGCATACTGCTGGAAGAACCTTCGTACCCGGTTAGTACTGCGCGGACGCAAAAGACTAAGGACCTAACGAACAATTCAAAGAGCTCATTAATTTCGCTGCCTGACAAATCAATGTTATCGAGGGCGCGCGACTCGGTTGGGTCAAGAGCGTAGTCCGCTGGCATGATCTGTCCCACCATCCTCGTCAAAGACGGTTCAATACCACCATTGCTGGGCGTTGTTTGTCGTTGATGGTAGGACACAGGCGGGACTATATGCGACTGAGGGGTCAGTGGCAGGTCAGTGCCGCTGCTGGAACCATGGACGCCCATCTCCGCTGCGACGGTCAACATTGCAATGGGCGACTGTTGAACGTCTGAGGCGCTCGAGGACCTCAATTTCCGTCGCAGCTCATTGGTTTCGTGCTGCAGTTCGGACATCCGCCTGTTCAGTCCTTTGATCAGCACGATCCCTCTTTCTTTCGAGTGTAGTAATACGGGGTAGCATACCGACGCTTATGCTCTCTCCGAAATGGGTCGGAGATGACACACTCCGTCTGCATTTTACGGCATCGGGAACATGGTTTTCCGGGCGTCAGGTGAGCATCACATTTTGCCTGGTCGAGTTATCGAGTTAGCCAAGCTATTAAAGGCAAGCTATGGAATTGAAATCGACCGTAGGGGATCGAACTAGTCACCTTCTGTTGCCGACACTCTGTGCAAGCCTTTTTAGCTCGTTTCGATACGGGCCTGGTTGGGTGTGTTGTTAGTAGGATAGAACATTGATCTTCTAGACTTACGAGGAACGTACGCGTTGTCTGTTTGATCCATCATGGGACGTGGAGGCGGAGGCTGACAGGATGAAGGGACATGGTCATGATGTTGGTGATGGCCATGATGTTGTCGCAGGTGGGAGGAAGTCAACAACGGCTGTAAGCGTATTCGGAGATAGGCCATAATCTCCGGCGGTCATCCAATCCCCCGACAAAGACCTATCGTTATAGTAAAAGTATTTTGCCGGGGGGGCAGGTCCAACCATGATAATATCCCGAACAGATGTAGCAGAATGTCTTAATGATATACCTACTCAGTGCATGTCTGATCTTGCCGGTGTTACCGGTACCGGGAAGAAGGTATAATTGATTTGATTCCCGGCTCCGGGCTGGTTCCAGCATATTATATACTTGTACTGATTTTATAGTACTTCAAAATTTATTCGTTCGAAAGCTCACTAAAAATTATATTTCCACCGCTAAATGTAAATGTACAACACTCATGGGGATCATAGGGAAAGTAGGGAGCAGGAGTCTTGCGCTGGGACGTGATATAGATCTGAATGAGCGGAAACGCCCCTCGAGTGTCACCCGGTCTCGCTCCTAGTTCACATAAACGGACGTCACCTTGTCCTTTTTTTTTTTTTTTTTTTTTGCTAATAGTGAATTATGTTTGTAAGATATATCCGACATGATTGAAATGACAGGTAATATATGAGTAGAGAATAGTAACATACTCACACAAACCATAGGTTGTCCAAACAAGGTAATGAGCAGTAATGAGCATTAGAAGATCATAAGGAAAATTGACTGGGGTTGTTGAACCACTAACGGCTTAGAAAGCAACTATAATTGCACCAAGAACCATTGCACCGGCGAAGGAGGAATCAACTAGCTGCCTAGTCGCCGCTCCAGTAAACAGGGGAGTGTCCGGTGCGGTCGAGGTACCGTGGCTGGTCCCCGAGCCTGAATCCGTCCCAGATCCACCTGGGACAGAGCCGCTATTGTCCGATGGTCCTCCAGTGGAAGGGTTGGATGAGCCGGGCGAGTCTCCTGTAGGCTGGGGGGCGGGATGAAGAGTGGTGGCAACTGGTGGAACAGGGGGGTTTGAAGAACCAGTCGGCTCCTCAGGGGTATTGGAGGTCGAAGTCGTGGTTAAACTGCATGTCTCGCATGGTGCCGCGGTAGTGGAGGTCGTGGTTGAGGAGCATGCCGTGCAGGGGATAGTGATACTGGTAGTGGTGGCGGAGGTCGTGGTTGAAGAGCATGTCTTGCAAGGGGTGGTAGTAGTGGTAGTGGTGGCGGAGGTCGTGGTTGAGGAGCATGTCGTGCAGGGGATAGTGATACTGGTAGTGGTGGCGGAGGTCGTGGTTGAGGAGCATGTCTTGCAGGGGGTGGTAGTAGTGGTAGTGGTGGGGGAGGTCGTGGTTGAGGAGCATGTCTTGCAAGGGGTGGTAGTAGTGGTAGCGGTGGGGGACGACGTGGTTGAAGAGCATGTCTTGCAAGGAGTGGTGGTGGTTGTACAGCTGGTGGAGGTGGTGGTAGAGGATGTCGTGGTTGAAGAGCATGTCTTGCAAGGAGTAGTGGTAGTAGTAGCGGTGGTGGAAGTTGTGGTAGTGGTAGTGGTAGTGGTGGTAGTAGTAGTGGTGGTGGTGGTGGTCGCAGTATCTTTATACGCATCAATGCCCTTCTGGATTGCCTTGTTGATACCAGAAGATAATTCTCGTGCAATGTCAGAGAGAGCGTCCGGAACCTTCGAGGTGATGGTATCTGCAAGATTCTGCGCCGCAGCCAACTGCGACTTCAACTGCGCGAGGATAACCGCTCCAGACCCCGCAGTGACCACCAGCGGCTTTTTGGCAATGAGGTTCTGCACGGTGGCATCTACCTTGGCGGTCAAGTCCTGGATGGTGCTAACAAGACGCAGACTCTCGCTTCCAGTGAGGTCACCGGAAGCGGCAATGGTGGTGGCTCCGGCGCTGATAGTTGAAACCAGGGCATCGGAGGCCCCCTTGATAGCAGAGACGTCACCGCCGCTGTAGGCAGTGATGTCCGCATCGAGAGAATCAACTTTCGTGCTTATTTGTGCAACTACATCTTTAACCGTGGCGAGGTCACGATCAACCAACGAGGGAGACCGGGCGGCCTTGGTGGGCGTCGCAAGGGTGCTTGTAATGGTGCTCAAGGCGACCAACAGGGACGCCAGATGAAACCTCATAGCGTGCTAAAGAGACAAGAATGGCTGAGTATAATTCAAATACTATATCAATATAGAAATATATCAAGACTCGACGGCAATAAGAGAAATGGGGAAAAATGCCTAAGAACGAGCGTGGATGGCAACGAGTGCAAATGCTGAATAGTCACCGTGGCTGTCCAGTATCATCGTTGGATTGAGGCCCAAAGGCCTGTATTTAATCCACCACGCCAAGCGGATTTCTCATTTCATGGACTGCGTTATCACGGCCCCGGGCTCTACCCCATTCTTCCTCGGCCGAACTCCATCTCATACTGACCTCGTAATCCTCCTTGGGCCGGGCGTCCTTGGCAAAGACCAGAACAAAGCCAACGTGCGGACTGATAGATTGTCCCCGAATATTGACGAAGGGTAAAAAGGAGATCTGTATGTGTCTAGGTCGGCGTGGCTGCCATGTCTCAGTTTTCTAGCCTGTATATGGTGGATGGCTGGATGTATGATTGTTGTGGCTCGCACATCTGGAGTGTGGTGTCGAGATAGAAAGTTAACTTCGCAATAGTAACAGCTAGACCATCATTTTGGGATAAGTCATGAGGTACTAATGCAGGTTCCATGGCGCAAGGTGAGACATGCTTCCATTTTAGAGCAATTTTCATAGCTGTGGTGATCAGGTTCAGACAACCATTGGGTCGGCCTAACCGTCCACAAAGCAGAAGGGACGAAGGTCGATGCGAAATGTCTAGATATCAGAGCTAGCATTCTATGACCAACAAAACCAATAGAACATTGCAGGCCCGAGCGTGAGTGTTGTTGTATCAGCCGGCAGGTCAGAGTATTCGCGGGGAAGTGAGACATTCATCTTGATGTCTCCACTATGTCAGTAGTGGGTAAACTCCGAGGATTGGCTTTACCGCCGACAACAATGGCTCCAAATAACATTGCCATCGGAATTAGGCCCTAGCACAGGCAATTCGAGAAGGTAGGGTAAGAATAAGCGAAACCGCCAATGGTTAGGGGCACACTAGCTTCGCTGCTTGGCATCATTCTTGAACTGAATGTTACTTTTCAAAGCCACCCAGAACGCCTTTCCCCCCATCACATTACTAGCATCTGTCCCAGGAAGCCTAGGTATCGGATTACTTCTTGTCTACCAAGAACCATGTGATTGTCTAGCCTGAGTAAGTAGATGGATGTTATCTTAGTGTTTCTTCTGGTCAGCATATCGACGCTTCTTCGCTCTCAAACATAAATGGGATTCTTGGTAACGCTATTTTCAACAATCTCCAAGTTACGGGTGGTACTTATATTAGAGAATATAACATTTTCAATGTAAGAGTAAGGTAGTTAGACTTATAGCGCAGCATACCTATATTAATTCATACAAGAAAGCACTGTGGTAGTGCATGCCGGGTTTTCTGAATAGTGATATCACATACCGGATGCATATGCCCAGGTTACTCCACTGTTGTAGAATGTCAGACCCCTGAAATAACCCACGATGTCAACTTGACCAACGATAAGTGTCTAGAGAAACTGGTCGAGTCGCGATCCCCCAAAAAACCAAGGTTATCGACCAAAAGCAACACGCATCTCTAAGAGTCAAGTCTAGACCAAAAGTGATGCAAGAGACAGGGACTACCCCAGAGGCATATAATGTACTGTGATCAGCTAAAACAGGTGTTGTAAGTTTGCCACAGACCGAGGAAAAATACGCGGTGGAAACTCAGCTTCCTGCGAACAAACCAGTGTTGCAATGGTGCCAACGCCAGGTTTTCAGTTTCAGGGGGATGGCAGTCAAACAGATCTAGTATTCTCACTGCCACTGGCATCGTTAAGTTGACAGTAGGAATCCAAACTTACATAACCCACGAAACTTTCTTCTGAGTTCAGAGGTTTGACAGATGTGCCCATGATACTAACAACACGATTAAAGAGAACTTTATGAGAGCGAAGACCCCTTAATGACACTCGGCCCGGAAACTTGGAAATCTATAATAGGTTTGATTGAGAAACTCACCCAATTCGCTAAATATAGACACGGTGTCTTTTCTATGGATGGCGCGTGATGTGATCCAAAGTATTCGCGGAACGTTACCCCTGAATAGCAAGATCGTGGTATGTTGTTTTCGGTGCGTTTTTCGGCATCATTTTGCTCGCAGATTATCCTGGATATGCTTGTTCTCATTGCCATATATCGGGTGAGCAGACTAGCCACTAGACATAAATTCACCCGCAAATTGGATAATGCTACCGTGTCATCTGGTTCCTGACGAAACTTTCTTTGTTCCCACAGGTGAGGTTGTACTAGATGGTAGCTGTAAGCGCAGCATCACAGGATGGTCTTCTATGAGCCCTGTCACACGATCCAAGCAGTATCGGGTGCTGCTGCTTTGGGCTGTTTTACCGGGCCAAGTCATCCATGTACAAGATGTCTTATTGCTTGACTGCTTCAACAAACTCAAAGCTGGTTCACGGATTCCTGGATCCGACGGGCCTGACGGCTTTTCCCCGTTTGTCGCTACTTTTTTCTCTGTTGGGTAACTGCCAAAGTAACATTTAGTATGGACCCTACTAGTCCTTTTGGCTGCACATTTAGTCTCATCGAGAATGGTATTCCGTGACTGGGGCATGCCACAGGAGGAAAATATCACCTAGGGTTTGAATGCGCATCGTCGAAGCGCGAAGAGAAAGTGCGTTCGCTGATAATAAGAGCCACCACCTTTCCATGTGCGGGAATATCAAGCGTCGCCTGTACTATCTAGATGTATGTGATGAGACATGCTGACAAGACAGAAAAATCGCAAAGATCTGTGTTCATTTGTGATGATAATGGTGAGGATTGACAAAGTAAGGGTTATGGAGATGTTGCAAGTCTTGAAAGATCCTATCAAGGAGGAAGAGCATTGCCGCATGGGGTGTCAGGATGGAGCAGGATGCTTTGGAGCCTGAGGAAAGTGATGAAGATTGAATCACTTGATCTGATTGTTTTCTCTGGTGTTGGCATGTTCTTTTCTCATTCTAAGTCCTCCATGTATCCCAGCAAACCAACAGAACACACTGATATCAAATGACCATTCTCGGGAATGGAGTTGTTAAGAATTTGTTGGGATAATCATTCCAACTGATTATACGAGCTGGTGCTTCGACCGTCAACTGGCTGATGATGTTCCTCAAAGAGAAAGGACTACAGAGTGTCCACACAGGCCGGGGCCTTGTCAATAAGAACTTTTCACGCTCTCATGGCGATGGTGTTGGGGATGAGAATCGATGAGAACAAGATAGGATCAGACCAGATACCGGCAAGGATACCCTGATCACGAGCTATAGCGAGAGTGACCTGCACGGAAACCATTCTCCTGGGCTTCCCATCTTGCCGAATTGGTCAGAGCCGAGGAAAGACACACTGCCGCAAGCTGATAAGGACAAGTGCCCTATAGGTGTTAGCACTCTTGAAAGCGAAAGTGGAATCTGATGGAATTGTTTCTGTTCCTGGCACTTCCAAAGTGCTTATCATCGATCCCCTGAACAATGGATTTCACGCACTGACACCAGGATCCTCTGTCCTCTGTAGGGTTTATCGTGTCCAATTGCCAAGGCCCACGAAATCCACCGGTGTCCACATAGGGCGTGGCATTTGAAATGGGCGGTACACTACGTCTCACTAAACGATCCCTTCTCAGCTCGGACCACTGTTATAGTAAAGAATAAGGTGATAGAAGATCTGCAGATCGGCCGTATTTGAGGGTTTCTGCCTATCACTGCGCGAGTATCCCATGCTTCACCAAGCCTACAAGCCCCATCACTGCCACCCATACCCGGTGAATCCAGGCCATGACAAATCATTGGGGTATTTGGAAATTCATCTGCAGGACAAGGTTTCCGACCGCTCAACGTGACAAATTAGCTTTTCGTTTGGCTGGGCGCAGGACAGTGGAGAGTGTCAATCCCAGCAACCAGAAGAAATGCCCCTCGGGGTCGTTTCCTTAATTGTTATGGTGAATTCAATCAGATCCCAATAGTTGAACCAAACAACAATAACCCAAAGAAGGCGAGTAGGAAAAGGGTAGGAAAAAATATTTCAATAACTGACTCGACATTCTAGCGGGGGAAGAAATGTTTCGAGAGCCACTGACACCTTCACCAGCTTGCGTATTCCGACCTGAGCCGAGTGTGTGCGCCTCAATACTGACTGCTGTGGGAAGACGAAAGAGCTCATCGCAAATGGTCGCATGTGGGCCCCGATGGATGCTGTCGTGACGCAACGGCGCATCGGAGGGGGTGCCCCTCATTCCTTCCTGCCCCGCTGCGCGACACCATGACAAATTCTCCAATTAATCTCCAATACGGTGGATTCATCCGGGCGTTTTTACCAGCCATATGGTCGACCGAAGACAGAATGCTTGACACGGTTCGACTAACATTGCAGTAACATGGATGGAGGGGCTCGGAGGCCACCTGGAGGGTATAAATGGGCGGCCCACGGCGATTGTTCTTCCAAAGGTCCTCAATTCGTGAGCACCTTGGTCGCATTCCTTTTGCCATTCCTACCAATCACACCACTTCATTGTCCTTAAGTTGATGCTAGTCTCCATCTCACTGGATTAAACATGCCTTTGTCCGGACACTGTCTCTGTAAAGCTGTCACCTATACGGTTGACGTCGATCAGCCGGCGCTGACAGCGTACGATCATTGCGATGACTGTCAACGCCAGAGTGGCTCTACTTACTGTATGTTTCATTCGGTCGTTTGATCGCTGCGTATTGGACAAAATTGGATCGCCGACTGACACAACATGCTGCCCATATAGCTCTCGTCGCCGTGGTCCCAAAAGATAAGCTGAGCATCAAGGGCCCTATAAAGAGCTGGGCTGGTGTGGGATCCTCAGGAAAGAAGGTGCACCGCGTCTTCTGCTCCGAATGCGGTTCGCCTATCGCCCACGATCCGGAGGCTGCCCCGGAGATCATCGCCATCAAAGCGGGTACTTTGGATTGGGAGATCAAGAAGCAGCTGAAGCCCGTATGTCCCCATACCACTGTCATAGTGGACCGTTTAATTCTGATTAATGATTTTCGGTCACTAGGATACCGAAATCTGGACTGTCAGCAAACTCCCCTTCTGCCAGGAGCACCTCGCAAAGCCTTTCAACCATATGCCTGAATAAATGATCGATGGATGTATGGGAGAATTATCATGATTGACCGCTATGACACGACCAGAAACTGGATTCAATGTCTCTAATGATATTTATAATAAATTGGGTTGACCTTGTATACAATCTACGAATAGCTCTTCGTGTATCGTGGCCTAGGTAATATTTTTGGCGTCTAACGCGATCCAGCATGTACGACCAGTATGGGATATCATTTATTGTGTTAGGAAATTTTCAAAGACAGTTCCTGGAAACTGTTTCACGGCGAAACAGAAGTATATATGCCCAATCGTCGTAAGTTTCATCTTTTACAGCCCCTTGGTTACTCGGGTTCAGTACATTGAGAGCAGTTCTGTGCAATGTCACCGTCCGGGTGATTAATTGGCCAGAAGAGATATAAGGTCGCTGACCTATATTCTACACCAACACTATTATCATATATATCTGGTTTTTGAAGCGATTCGAATGAATTTGCTAGTAACAATGTCGTCCGGCACCCTTCATATCGTGGACTCGCGTACCAGCGCAAAATACCAGATTCCAATCAAAAGAAATGCCGTCTCGGCGTTAGATCTCAAGAGGATTCGAGGGCCCAAAGATGGAGCTGACAGGGCCGACCATGTCGCTGGTGGGCTCCGTGTCCACGATCCAGGACTGCAGAATACGACCGTTGTTGAGACAGCGATCAGTTTCTCGTATGGCGTATTCCACGGTTTCCGGGGCTAGCTAACTGCCGCAGAGACCACGATCGGGGAAAGCTGCTCTTTCGAGGATACAGCCTGGAACAGTTGTGGCACAGCGACTTTGAGGACATGCTCCATCTCCTCGTGTGGGGGACGTATCCCACTCGGACAGCCCGCGAAGGCCTTCGTCGTGAACTGGCGCAACAAATGCGATCTGTGCCGTCTACGGTGCAAAGGACCGTAGAAAGCTTTCCGTACAGTGAATTGATTTGAGTTTGAGTCTGTACCTCCATTTACTAAGAGAGACAGGAAAACTGCCCCTCCCTTGGCTCTAATACTGGCAGGCCTCGCTGCCTGTCTCGCCGCCATGCCAGAAACGATTCCCGCATCCACCGACGCAAACCTATACCAGGGAAATCCAGAGAACGTGGACCGTGCCATCATTCGGACGGTTGCACAATACACCGTGGTCTTTGGCCTAGTCAGCAGTCATCGCAAGGGAGTTCCATTCGAGCCACCGTCTGCGGACAGAAGCTACTGTGAGAACCTGTTCGCCATGGCCGGCATGGTCGATCCATCCACGTGCCGTCCAAGCCCTACCCATGTCTCCTGCTTCCGACGCTTTGCGATGCTCAACGCCGATCACGGCATGGCACTCACAGTTTTCTCTGCCCTGGTCACGGCGTCATCCCTGACAGATCCCCTATCGTGCTTAATGACGGCCGTAGCATCCGCCTACGGTCCCCTCCATTTCGGGGCCACTGAGGCCGCCCAGCGCGCTCTCCGTGAGATCAAGTCCCCAGACCAGGTCCCAACGTTTATCGAAGAGGTGAAGCAGGGCAAAAGAAAGCTCTTCGGGTACGGGCATCGGTCCTACAAGGGTCTTGATCCGCGAGTGCGGCCTATTCATTCCATCCTGCAGGACCTAGATCCGTCTTCAAACCCGCTGCTGGAAATCGCCGAGCGAATCGAGCGGGTAGCCTCTCAGGATGAGTACTTCCTGACCCGGGGATTGTATCCTAATGCGGATTTATACGGGAACTTTGTGTTTACTGGGATGTGGGTTGTTCTTCCCGTCGTCATGCTCTCCTACTAATGGTGGACAGGGGCTTTGAGCCTGAAATCATACCGGCTGCTATGCTGGCACAGCGTATTATGGGCATCATGGCCCATTGGCGGGAGTATATGCGTGAGTTTCTGTCAAAGCCTCGGCGAGATATCGGCGCTTTCTGACGGAGTGGCAGTGACACGCGGCAAGTTGTTTCGACCGTTGCATCTTTACACGGGGGATACCGGGGAGAAGGTCCTTCCCCGGTTGTAGATGGCTTGAGCATGGGACATGAGGGACCGGACGGTGCCACATGGTGTATCGCATAGGATGGAAGTGCTAAGTTAGGCTTGTAGCAGTGGCAAGCCCTTCATAAGCGTGCATTCTGGATAGGAGTGGCCGTCCATCCCCGTCTTGTTTCTGTATAGCCTCAACATCGTATAGACATCCACCATGCCCCCATCCCCAACAACAGAAACTACTCCCCTTCTTCCCCCATCCAAACCACCCTATTCCACCTTCACGATTGCCCAAAAGCGCCTCATTATTCTCACAGCCGCTCTGGCATCCACCTTCTCGCCCTTCTCCGCCAACATCTACTATCCCGCCCTCAACTCTATCGCCGCTGATCTCCATGTCTCCATTTCGCAGGTCAACCTGACCATCACGACGTACATGGTATATCAATAGTTTGACAGATTCTCCATGCCCAATAGCATTTTACAGATTCCCCAAACAACCGACTACTTTTGGAAATATTCCCTGACTTATGGAAACCACCAGATATGTCAAGCCCTAGCCCCAACCCTAACCGGCTCCCTCGCCGACCAAACAGGCCGTCGGCCAGCATACCTCCTCTGCTTCCTCATCTACATTGCCGGCAATATCGCCCTGGCCCTCCAACACAGCTACATCGCGCTGCTCATTCTCCGCGCGGTCCAAAGCTGCGGTAGCAGCGGAACCGTCGCCCTAGCATCCGCCGTCGCCGCGGATATAATCACCTCTGCAGAACGCGGCACATACATGGGCATCGCCTCGCTAGGCAACATTCTGGCGCCATCGCTGGGTCCGATCCTTGGCGGCCTCCTCAGTCAGTATCTAGGGTGGCAGTCGATCTTCTGGTTCCTCGCCATCGCAGCCACGGCGTTCCTCATCCCGTTTACGTTGTTCTTCCCTGAGACGTGCAGGGCTATAGTCGGTGATGGAAGTATCATCCCTGACAGGTGGTGGAACCGGTCTGTGCTGGTTGCATGGCAGGCTTCTCGACATAGAGAGGGAGGAGAAGAAGAGGCGATATCGGGCGGAGTGTCTACTCCTACAACGACAAGGAGACGGCTCTCCCTCCCCAACCCCCTCACGACTCTACGTCTCCTGACTCATCTCCCGACGGGTCCTCTGCTCCTCGCCAACGGTCTCGTTTTTGCCAGCTACTACGCCGTCACAGCCGGTCTGCCTGCCCAGCTGAAAGACCTCTACGCGCTCGACGACATGTCTATTGGTCTGAGCTTCATTCCTGCTGGTGTGGGTTCTCTCGCCAGCGCGACGGTCAACGGGTTTATCGTCGATTGGAAGTATCGCCGTGCAAAGGCGAGAGCTGATATAATCTCTTCTAGCACCACTGCAAAGACTACCAAAAACCATCACCGCAGCAGCACCAGCAATAACCCAAAGACGAAGAGCCTCTCGAATCTCCAAGGAGAATTCGACATCGAGAAAGTCCGATTATCAATCGGCACTCCTATGACTGTATCTTCCTCTTCTTTTTATATCCATACTCAATATGACTCTGATATCAAGAGAAACATGAATAATTAACTATAATAAAACCAGATCCTCGCAGCAACCGCAATCCTCACCTACGCATTCCTCCTCCCCCTCCACCCTCCATTCCCCATCATCCTCTTCCTCCTTTTTATCATCTCCTTCTTCATAACAGCCGCCTACAACATCATGAACATCCTCCTCGTAGACCTCTACTACTACACCCCAGCCACCGCCATGGCAGCGAACAATCTCGTACGTTGCTTTCTCGGCGCCGCCGCCACGGCCCTCGTGCACCCGCTTGTCGTCCGCTGGGGGCATCGCGTCACGTATGCTGCTGTCGCGGGTCTGATATTTGCTGTCGTCCTTCCGCTTTTGGGGGCAGTCTATCTATGGGGGTTGAAGTGGAGGAGGGGCTGGGGTGGGTTGTAAACTATCATCGTTGAACTTTTACTGCGTTACTACTCTTACTTACTTTATGAAGTGTGTCGGGGTCTCCGTGTGCCTTTGGATTCTCCTTTTCTATATCCCGAGGTAGTATACTGACAAAAGCATCTTTTTATACTTTCTTTTCTATGAAAATCGCCCTATGGGATCATTCGTTTCCATCTCGTTACAGTCGGATTGACCGATCGTTACACACATCAGCAGCCTTCCTTTGGAGAGATGTAGTATTTCTTTCTTTCTTCCCCCTGACAGGGTTACCGAATGGCTGGACAAAAACTATAAAGATATGCTATAAGGACTGGGCTGTGGTCTGTCTTTGACTTCGCCGAAGTTCACCCGTTGACTTGGATATCAACACAGAGAAAAAAAGACTAAACATAGGGGGAAATGAAGAAGTACTTTCCATCATGCTGGCAATAATCATAGTCAACGCTCTCCTGTGCACCCTGCTGCCATTCAACCTCGTCGCAGCAAACAGCACCCCTCCCCTTCTGCCTCTCCCCCCGGAAGCCACCACCCTACAGCTTCGATACCCCTCCACGCAATGGGTGACCCCGGGTGATACGCTTTTGATGTCAAGTATGTATCGATCATCGCAATTTATCATCCATGCTCTCCTGGTTGTACCGCTGACCCAGCCCAGAAACCCACCCATTGCCTATAATTAGCACGCACGGCCTGGACCCCGAGTCCAAATACCTGTTGCTCTTCGTAGACCTTGACGTCATCTATGGCTCTCTCTCCACCGTCGTACTGCACTGGTACCAGCCCGGAATGGAAGCATCCCCGATCGCGGAGCCCGGCCCGGATCGATATCTTGCTCCGGGGACTGTGCTCCAATTACCACCGCAAGGTGGTGTGCTCGTCAACAGGACATCGGGTGCTGAATATATTGCGCCTCAGCCGCCACAAGGCCAAAACCATCACCGATACGTGTATCTGCTCTTCCGACAGCCCACGGCGTACGTCTTCCCCAAGTGCTTTGCGCATATCTTTCCGCCTACCCTCGAGGCAAGAGTCGGGTTCGATGTGCGCCAATTTGTCGAAGTGGCGGGTCTGGACGCACCCGTGGCGGCGAGCTATTTCTTCGTCGAGAGGGACGAGCCCGTGTCCGGGACGCCCACGGCGACGGTGACAGCGACGGCAACGGGAACCCGGTCCCCCCCTCTGACGAGTCCAACGACAACGTGGCTGAGACCCGCCCCATGTGAGACTGCTACCTCCACCCGTTCATTGGAGAGGATGAAAGAGGAACGATTGGGGCCTCTGGTTGGGTGTCATGTTGCACGGACGATGTGATGGGGTTCTAGGTCCCTGCAGGGACAAGGAACTAGAACTCATCCCCGTAGGGAAGCAGCCTGCAGCATTGGTCGAGAGTCGGTTCTTTTCTTTTTATTTAATCTCGTGTTCGGTTGATGTTTTCCTGTCTTTGTCCTCGGATTGGATAGGCGTAGATGTAGATCACATAACGGCCAACGTAAACACATACCAGAATCGCCTCTGTTGCTAATTTCGTTCATTCATCTCCGTGGACTCTGCTGCCGCCATCCGTATCCAGCGAAGGAAAAACCCCACCAGCTAGTACCTAGCTCCCCGTTACTTTCGCGCGTCGTACAGCTCCCAACTATGGCCGGTATGAGGGGCTCGATGCATCCAGGCTGCGACAGTTACCGGTTCATCACGACCAGATCTAGACATAACGCCTTTTGCTGCGAACTGGCCAGCAACTGCCTGTGAAACGAAAAAAACCCCCATGTAACCCGACGACCGGACAACCATGTATAACCTCGGCTGCCGCCCTCCCCAAAAAAGCATGCTCGTGTTGATTGTGGTTGAGGGTGCATCAAGGTCGTAGTGGAATAGAATTTTGTCACAATCCCTCATGGGATACTTTCCCCTGTGGTATATGGGCTATTGGGGGTTCCTTGTAGAATGCTCAAATACAAATCTATCGCCGTTGTGGAGACAGCACGCACCGCTCCGCCAGGACCCTCTCCACTGATATCACCTAGTGACGGAGCTCACAATGAACCGAGACAGAGTCGCCAAGCTGTCCCCCGACCTCCAGACGAAAAGTGTTAAAAGGCGCTCGACTTGTAATGCTTGCCAGCAGGCTAAAATCCGCTGTAGCCATGATAAGCCCTCGTGCCGCAGGTGCCAGAAGAACAATTTCGAGTGTGTTTACAGCATGTCTCGCCGACTAGGAAGACCAGCGAAGAAAAGAGACGGCTTGCAGAATCTCATGGACCAGCACCCTGGTGAATGTGGCAGACATCAGCCCGTCAAGAGAATCAGGTACCCCAAGAAAAAGAAAGTGAAGGAGGAGCAGTCTCAAGAGAAGCTGAGCGAGGATTCTTTCTTGGACGATGGTGCTAGCATTACTTTTGATAAGATTCCCTTCGACGATGGGGTTTTTGGGACCTTATCCGGGGATGATGCTGGCTTGCAACAGTCCTTGATAGATGGTGATAGAGAGCCCTCTTTTGTAGGTTCGTCGGTTTCCTTCTTTTTCTTTCCCTTCTTTTTCTTCTTCGTTCCTTTTTGTCTATTCCAAAGCCCCTCGCTAAGATCACGCGTTGGCAAACGCTATTCAGTTCCCGAGCCTATTGATTTCTCTTCCGATACGTGGTTGCAAGACTTTGCACCCCATCCGATACCCGACTCGACTCAAGAACCCAGCCTCCTTGACACCTTTGGCGTCAGTAGTCCGAAGCTGGATATCACATTTGCCACATTCTCGGCCGGACTGAAAGACCTAGCCACTCCAGTCCGAAACTGCCAGGATACCCCCTCCGACGCCCAAGGTCAGCCGTCAGGGGGCTATTACGCACCGCAGGCGGGATTTACGAGTCCGAGCGAAGCCCCACCACCGGGTGCCAATGGCCCTCTATCCGTATATCCCGAGAACATGGAAAGAGATCTGTTCGAGTGGTCACAGTCCTTATCTTCTTCCATGGAGAACCTCTCTTCGCGACAGGCCACGGCGACGGATTACACGGGCGTTTTGGGCCACAGCAAGATACCCGCGCGACAGGGGGAGTATACTAGTTTCACGTCCGAGGAGATGAATGGTGCCGGCCCGTTCGACGCCATTCCACGGCAGAATCAGTGCCAATGTCACGAGCAGACTATCGGAGAACTCATGCGCGTCAACATGTGTGCCTCTCGCACCGGGCCATCTATAACGATCGATTCGGTCCTGAACTGCCAGCGACGCCTACAACAATTGTCCGACACTATTCTCCAATGCGCCGTTTGCTCCAAGACCAGGGTCAACTTTCTCATGGTGGTGGTAGTTAGTATCGACAGCCTCATAACGACCCTGGAGGCGATTATCTCGGTCGAGAGCGGTCGGTTGGACGGACTGTTCCCGGAATATTCAGAGCAGCTCTTGACCAGCTACCGGCAAGACATATCTACCAGTACGGATACTCGACGGTTCAAAGCCGGGGCCTTTCACTTCAAAGCTCACATTGACTCCTGTCCGTTGGTAGTTGGGGGCTTCTGCGTGCCGTCCGATGAAAAATTCTTCTTTGTCAAACAGGTTCTTCATACTAGACTGTCTGGGCTTCTTGCTATCGTGCGGAGAATTCGCTCCTGTACCCAGGAACTTTTGGCTATTTCTGCGTCGCGGGGGAGATTGATTATGATGATGGAGACGGACAGGCGACTGCAGCTCATTATGATGAAGATGAAAATGCTGACTAGGCGGTAGTGGGTTCATGTGTAGAGACTTTGTCAACCTTTGGTTGGGATTTGCCATATTGTTTTGCGTGAATGAGTTCATGTGATGATATTTTCAGTTCATGAAAGAGCGTTGACTGCCGATTATGTATCTTTATGACCGGGGATCTTGAACAAAACCAATCGCAACTAAAATAGCTTGTAGCTACTCCGGGATGTCGCACGCCATTTGTTTCATTGAAACTCATTTACTTTTTTCCCCCCGTTTTCTTTTCTTTTCCTTTCTTTCATCTTGCTTTTCTTGGTCTGTTTTTCCTCTTGCTTTGTGTTTTCGGCTCCCCCTCTGGGCTCCGGGAAGAGAGGCGAATCTGTAGACCTCAACTCCCCTTGGTGTATAGGTATTGAGTTTCATTCCATCGCGGGGTCGCATCCAGGCACTGACGTTCCCGGTGTTGATGGCTGTGCGACCCTAAAGCGGGTCTGCAGACATACGTGTTCCACGATGGCAGGACCTGATAGGGAGATAAGAGCGAAAAAAGGATGCCCTGAATATAAGAAAATGTGAGGCTGTTTTGAAGTTTGCCTTTTTGGTCGCATCACAGGTCATTGTACGCTGATTGGAGGCAGTCGTCGCAACACCCGTGGGCTTTCATCCATGTGACTCGGGCTAGCGATGAGGACGTCCTGGTTGGAAAGGCACTTGGTCATTTTCCGGAATGGTGGTGGTGGTCGTTGGGCAATTACGGTCAGAAGTGCACTTGGAGGTGTGGTCTGGTCTTGAGATGGCTGCAACTACCATGCATCAGGAGGTTTTTCAACAAGAGGCAAACACTCCCTTGCCCAGTAGACTACTCGATCATATCTTGCTGAATTTTTTTCCCGCGACGATGGAGGGAGAGGGTGGTTGCCGTTGCTCCATGGACACGTTACAGACTATGACCGAGATTCGCAGCGTTCATAGGGTGGTGGAGATGGGGACTATCCTCGATCTGGTCCAAAGGGTCTATAATCAGGGTGGTGTGATGCTCAAGTGCAAGAACTGTCGAAAGAGCCCCCAAACTGTATTTCCCACTCTTCCGGCGCTGGCCGAGCAGTGTCTCTCTCTGTTTGAAGCGGTCTGTCTCGCGTACGGTGTCACTCGCAAAAACGCGCTATTCGACCCGAACGTTCTGACCTTTGACCAGCCATTGCCGCAATTTATCTGTCTGCGAAGCAAGGTGCAGCTGGGTCAGATGGAGCTAGACGAGGGCGAGGCTGTCATGTTGATCCGCACGTTACTGAGCCGTAATTCTGTGAAAATTCTGGAAATTCTGCAAGCTCTGCAGGATATTCTCCGATCACTCTTGAAAGATTCCGGGCAGTCTCAACGGGCGGGAGCGGCAGGTCTTCGAGCGTGTGAGGCTTCCGTCGAGTCTACCATCCACCGGTTCGCCATCTTCATGGAGCAGATCGACGTTGAGACGAGTAAGTCCATTGGACTTCCAGGCGTTGGGAGGGGCTAACAGAGCAAGTAACTTGAGCACATACCGAGTTTTTGGTCGCCTAGTATACTCCGGTCTAGATATGGGTTATAAGAGGGACGGTGGCTTCAAATTGAATAGAGATCCGTTGTCATCACGCAAGGGTGTAAAGAATACAATAGAAGAAAGTGAAGACTAAAGTGTTACATATTTTGGAGGATACCTCCAAGCAAATTTTGTTACCTTTGATCGAGGCCGGTATCCCGCACTGTAATCGCAGTAGCCGGAGTGTGAGAACACGAATTCGATCGTCGCGATCTATGGCCACGGACGAGCGAAGGTACCGGTCCACTGACCCCAGCCAATTACCTTTCCCATGATAGAATCCCGGATCTGCTTCTGTTTGACTTGGTCGGCGTGGTTGAACTCGAGCGCCTCGCACAGGGCAATAATGGTGAAGACGTATCGATGAGTGCCATGGCCGAGAGGAGGTGCCGGGCCAATGTATGGCTTTTTCATGATGTTCGGAACGTATCGCCATCCCGAAATGGTCATTCTGTCCTTGGTGTCTCCGTCCGGCTGAACATCACTGTGGAGAGCCATATTTGTGGAAGGCGGAATGCCGTAGAAGAGACCGTGGTTGATGACCATGGAGGGGATTGGAGGGTCGGGATCTTCGCAGAGGAGGATGTACTCCTTGACAGGGACATCGACTGGAGGAGAAGACCAGCACAGTTTTGGGAATCTGCCTATTCCATCTTCCGCAAGGCATGTATGCAGGGCCAACATGGCAGACCCGTTTATCCCGCACTCGGGCGCCTCCAGAATCATGTTCGGCTGCGGGAGATAAAGGAACGCGAGGCTTTTGTCGATCAGTCTGTTGTCATGGCCACGAATGCGGTACAGCAGTCTTCCCAGGAAGTACTGAAGATAGATAAAAAGGAAGAACATGATGATGGACCCCAACTGGGGCAAGATGATGAGGATGATGATCGGGGAGACAGTTCACCAAAGCACAATTGTCACAGTGTGCATCCAGCTGTGTATTTGGTTTAGAAAGACGCGTATGTCAAGAAATGAAGCCAGGCAGAATAAAGGAGGAGAAAGAAGTGAAAGAGAGGGGGGGAAGGAAAATCACAACAACAATAAATGGACCAGTGAGGCCTGAACCGGCCCGAAACCGGCCATCTTGTTGTTGTATACCAAGACTTCGCCCTCTCACCACTGCAGTTGTCCGGTAAATCAAATTGCTTTAGAGTTCCCCTCTTCTATTGGAAAAGGGTCGTTTTATTTCAGAGTAACTAGTTCACGGCATATGACAGCTGCCAGTGGGATTCAGGAGAATGATATAGTAGTATGGTAGATACGGGCATCAAATGTAGCAATTGATGCTGTGATTAAACCGTTGTTTTAAATATGGAATAAGATGTGTTTTCTATATTATTCATAAATCTATGTAAAACTTTTCAGACCTCTAAGTATCAAATACCATAAACTAAGATCTTAGTAAAGAGTCTTCGACCAGAGTACAATGGTGACTATATAATTTATGCTAAACCTGAGCGCGGATTAGATATATAATGCAGATGATTAGAGAGGCCCATCCTATCAAAAACATAACAGTAGACCAAAGTGAATTTCAGCAACAAAACAAAAGTAGCAGGTCTACACTTGTAGTACTCGTTAACGTCGTCGAAAGCATGCCTGATCAATCGGAAGTCCAAGATATACTTGATTTTGTACGCTGTGGATGACCGTACATTTCTCGGGCGTCAATGATGCCAAGCATCCAACTGCCCGCGTCAGCCTGTCAGGTGATCTAGAACAGCTGACGAATCCCCATTAATGAACAGCACAGCTCACCTAAGCGGCATAGAGCTGTTGGCCAATGACGTCGGCCCCGGCATAACTTCTCCAACCGATGACAAAGATGATTGGACCGCCTGAGGCCTCCACTGCCCTGGCCCCACTCGAGGTACATCCGTGCGATGCCGATTGTGCCTTATTGCCTTGGTTCCCCCCATCCCATAGTTAATGGTACGCTGTCGGTTTTTTGATCTTCCTCCTCTCCCTCTCTTCTTCTTCTTCTCCTTTCCTTCTTTTCTCCTTCACCCTCTCTAGCCCCTCCCCATGGCCTATACACCTCCCTCGCTGTCCTCGCAACCCGAGGACGCCCGTCAGCGGCCTCCTCGTTACCCCGGTGAAGATACCACGCCGACGAGCCGGCGCGAGATTCTCGGATGGTACGCTTATGGGATCGCGGCCGAAGTGTTCGCGGTCTGCGGCGTTGGTAGGTCCACGCGACATGCTGTACTAGATTGGAATTTGATTTTGACATTCATGGTCCACTAGGATCGTTCCTCCCCATCACCCTGGAACAATTGGCCCGGGAGAGCGGCACTTTGCAGTCGAGCCTTCTGCCCTGTGTCGGCCCGGGCTCGCCCTCGGACGGAAAGGGAAGCGCCCCGGCCATGCTGCGACGGGATGGCACGAGTGATGAGCAGTGTGTGGTCGGATTCCTGGGCCTGCGGATCAATACGGCCAGTTTCGCCATGTACACGTTCTCCCTCGCGGTCCTGGTCCAGGCCCTCACTTTGATCTCGTTCAGCGCACTCGCGGACTACGGTATGCTCTACCACCGCCTGGAATGCCGGTCGGCCGTCAATATTGACGATATTTTCCTCCCTCCACAGAAAGTAACCGGAAAATGCTCCTGGTCACCTTCGGGGTGGTCGGGTCCATCACGAGTATGCTGTTTGTCTTCATGGCGCCCCCGGTGTTTGCGCTCGCCGCTGTTCTAGTTGTTGTGGGTGTGACTTGCTTGGGGTCGTCTTTCGTGGTGCTCAACTCGTACCTCCCTGTACTAGTCGCGCATGATTCGTCCGTCCAGAGCGTGTCGAAGGAGCAGGACTCGGAGGAACTACATGACCTCGACCCCGATGGGGGCGATCGGGATTCCTTCGATGATGGCGCTGCCGAGTCCGCCCCACTTCCAGCAGCCGGATTAGGGCTGGGCTCCCCACCCCCTGGGCGAATGACGCCGGAGATGCAGCTATCGACCAAGATCTCGTCCAAAGGCGTGGGACTAGGCTATTGCGCCGCTGTGTTGGTCCAAATACTAGGCATTCTATTGCTTGTGACACTGTCCAAGACGTCCATCTCGAAATATTCGGGCACCCTTCCGATGCGACTCGTTCTGCTCCTGGTGGGAATTTGGTGGTTTTCGTTCACGATGGTGAGCCGTCGCTGGTTGCGCACGCGGCCGGGCCCGCCCCTGGACACGTCGCGTGGCGGAAGCCGGTGGCGCGTCTGGTTGCGACTGATGGGCTTCGCCTGGCGGTCACTGTGGAAGACCGTCAAGGTAGCCGTGAAGCTGCGCGAGGTGTTAATGTTTCTGGTGGCATGGTTCATGCTCTCAGACGCTTTGGCAACCGTTTCCGGCACGGCGATCCTGTTCGCGCGGACGGAGCTAAAATTGAGCACGACCCTGGTGGGGCTTTTGTCCATCACCGCCACGCTATCCGGCATGGCGGGAGCGTTCCTGTGGCCCGTGGTGTCCCGCCGTTTTGGCCTCAAATCCAACCAGACTATCATGCTCTGCATCGCGTTGTTCGAGGTCATTCCGCTGTACGGAATGCTGGCTTATATCCCGCTTTTCAAGCGGTGGGGTGTGATTGGGCTGCAGCAGCCGTGGGAAATCTACCCCCTCGCGATCGTGCATGGGATTGTAGGCGGCGGGCTGTCGTCGTACTGCCGGTCGTACTTCGGCTTGTTGATCCCACCGGGCAGCGAGGCGGCGTTTTATGCCCTGTACGCCGCCACGGACAAGGGGAGTTCCTTTATTGGACCCGCGATCGTGGGGATGCTCGTCGACGCGACGGGCCAGGTGCGATCGGGGTTTTTCGTCATCGCGATTCTGATCGTCATGCCCATTCCATTGATTTGGATGGGCAACGCCGACAAAGGTCGGCGCGAGGCTCTCGAGATGGCCGAGCGATTGACAGGATCGCAGGCCGGCAAGGCGCCCGAAAGTGGAGACGCCACCGAGGAAGCGGAAGGTTTGCTGGCGCGCTCTTAGCGCCATTCGTATAGATTCATATGTATATATCAACGGTACTTTCCTTGTGTACTGGTCATCGGTGGTGAATGTCCGACCGCGACCTACGAGACCCATGAGATAGAAACGTATAGAATGACCACATCATTCCTGGATTCTTCAGCTCTAGACTCCGTGGGGGATAGACTCGGATGTATTCCCTCTTTCCCAATTGGACTCCTCATCACGCCCTCTGGCGTGTCTTTCCAAAGGGGCCGTTTTCGTAGTCTAAATGACTCGTTGGCATCGAACGGTCGTCGGGTGATCCATTATGGCAAATCGAATCCACGTCGACCATGGGATCCGCAACTGCATCATTGAACCTGACCGAACTCGACTGCATGGGATAAGAAATCTCAATCGATCGATCGCAGGAAAATGCGGGCCAGTTGTGATTTCCTCCGTCAAATAATATCCTTTCTCAAGGACTGCCAATAGCTTGGTCCGTCGTCTGCAGATCATACGTCAAATCATATAAGCGATTCCGCTATTGCAGCCGGATGTCCATGAGGCCGCTCCACCGAGCATTGGTGATGGAGTTGATCAATCGATACCACAGCTATCAGCACTTCCAGGAAAGGAGGAAAAGGCCGTTTAGTCCGTGGTCAAAGCCTTATAGATTGATATTGTTAGTTTCCAACTACACATTTCCTCCATGATGATCGGACCCCCAATGACTTACGGGTTCTCTTGCTGGGCCGAAGTGGAGGAACAAGGATAAGTGGAAAGGTATTATAATAAACGAGTGTTCAATTATTAGAGCTGCAAGATTGGAATAGAAACGCTAGTATATTCGAAGGCTTTTGGTCAATAAATCAGGAGATAACTTTTCGTAATCCGCTTGCCTGTACATAGGCTATGAAAGGGTGAGCACCAAATATCAGGGTGTGTAGAGACCCGTCCACGACCTCTAATTCAACATTCGTGATGATGTGCTTTCTAGCCTATTTATTGTCAACCAATTTAATATTGATTTTAAAGAAAATACCTTTGATTATGTAGCCTGAGTGTCTGGAAAGGCATCATCGCTGCATACAATGTGATATCACGTGATGATTAGGGCTGGCAGCATCTCCCTCACTGTCGGGTTGATATTCCACTTGATGTCTCCAATATCCACCATAGTAGACTACATGTTGAATCCTCCCTGACAGGTGGTGGTAGCCACTGGGACTAGCAGTGACATCAAATTAGGTGGCCATGACAGAGTTTGGACTGCAGAATCATTCACTGGTCTCTTGTGTCATCTCCAAGATCACAGACCCTTTACCATGTTGGATTAGGATCAACAAGATCACTGGGATCAAATCACTGGGATCAAATGACAGAATCGATCAAATTATCCTTCTGTCATTCACTGCAATTAAGTTCCTATTTGGGTCGTCCACCCTTTAGATCACGCCCCCCTTCCTAGGTTTAAATACCTCCTCCTCCCCTCTCTCCTCTTCTTCTTCTTCTCTTCTTTCCTCCCCATAGCCTTCTAGTTATCCCATTTCAAACCCCTTTGCAAACATTCCCCCGTTTACAATACTCTTCTCATCGGCTTGAGTGTTCCCCATGATGAAGACTCCTCTTCCAGGACATGGAGAGGTAGTCGTCGATAACCGACAGCGATTCACGGTCCGTTCTGGGCCACGCTGTCAAATCTTCGATATTTCTGAGGCGGTTGCAAAATCCTGGGGGACAATCCGACGATGACTGAGATGGTTTGGCCTCCATATCGACTTTCGTTTGGACCCTCTAGGTACGTTCCATGACACTTCACATAAACGCATATACCCGTGACTATATCGCTGTTTTCTGTGTTCTTTTCTCAGTTCATTGACCGTGTCTTCCCCAATGGTGATTCAAATTCTCCCGAGACTTTCAGAGAGGAGGGGCTGGCTGCAGGGCCGGATACTGCATTGCCTCCAGTCTTCTTTCGTACGCTGAGCGACCGTGGTTGGTGTGGGGTTGTGTAGTGTCCGACAAGATGCAGGAGCGCTACGGCCCACTTCTTGTCAGGCCCTGAAGTTGGCTAACGGTCAATGTTTAGTCTCATTTTTCCTGATGATGAGCAGCATATCTGGTCTATCAGACTGAGCTGACTCTGAGGGGGAAGATACCCTAGGTGGGGTGTTGGTATGGGTGTCTTCCTTTGTGCACGCCTCGATGATGATATCTTCAATCCTCTGTTTCTGAGAGGCATCTTCCCTTTCATTCTAGTTGTTTCCTCGTTGTTTCTTGTCTCTCCTCTACCTTACTCGTGTTGATCTTCATTTTTATCTTTGCTATTCTTGTCTTTCAATCTTGTTATTCTATCCTTATTTGACAGTACTTTAAAGAGTTGGAACTTTTATGTACATAAGACAACCAAGTCGTACCATCGGGCACTTGTCATGGTATAGCATAGCATAGCATAGCATAGCATCAGGTGCAGTTAGTAATCATCCATATGTTAAGACTCTTCCTCCAATTTATCTTCAATTTGACATTCCCTCTCTGTCTTCGTTGCTCATTCCGACCTCTAGTCGTCTCTTCTGTTCATCTCCATACTTCTGTCTTCCCTCACACAACATCCTGCATGGTATGTGGGCCATGAGCAACCTCATTGCTCACTCGGTTAGCTCCCTCATCCGTAGTAGATGCATTGCTAAACCTGTTCGTCGCACCAGGTCCCAAACTTTGATTCGCACCATCAATAGCGCCCTCCTTCTCTCGCAAATCCTCTTTATCGCTGTCCGGGTCTGCAAAGGTGGCTTCACGCATGAACGGGCTTCGCGCCCGGATGGCCGGCCCCTTGATCACCAGCACGATAGGCACCACCGACAGTGCCGCGCCGATAAATCCCAGCAGTGACCCAGCCCAGCCATACCCGAGATTTTCGAACAGCTGATAGGATGCCAGCGGCAGGAAGGCGCCGAACGTGTTACGGCCCAGCGAGGCGGCCGACAACGCCGATGCGGCGTACTTCTCGTACGAGTCCGTTAAGTAGTTGACGACCGCCATATAGATGGAATAGATTCCTAGACCCGTGGCAGCGATCCCCATAGTCGGCACAATCCAGGGAACATGTGGGAAACTCGACCAGCCATACCAGAACAGTCCTCCCGTGAACAGCAGACTCCCTGGGATAGAGGTGTACAGTCGGGCTTCGGGGATCGGATGGCCGGGTTTTTCAGGATTGCGACTCGCTGTTCGGAGGTAGATCCAGTCTTGCAGTGGGTTGATCAACGTGCCGATCAGGGCACCCACCGAGATCGCGAGCTGGATCATCCCCGTCTGCAGCGTGTTCATCCCGTAATTGTGGCTGAAGGTCTGCACCACGCTCGAAAAGAACAGGAAGAGAATACCCCAGGCGAAGCTGATCCACAGCGTGAAGAAAGCGACCACGGGCTCTGTCAGGAGCATGCGTGTGGGCCGCTCAAATGATACTTGGAGGAGCTTCAATACGCTCTGGTGGTTGATTTCAGCGCGCGCGTATACCGGCCGTCCTGTTTCCTGGCGGATCTTCTTGGCCCGTTTCGACAGGATGACGTCCTCTCGCGTCTCCTTTAGCAGAAGCCAGAACACCGGGATTAGCGCTGCGTTGTAGATGATCTGGATGTAGAAGATCCAGCGCCATGGGCTTTCCTTGTGGATTGCCTGGATGGCGGACCCGACGAACGGACCCAACGCGATGCCGATGACACTGGTCAGTCCGAACAACGACATGGGAATACTACGCGCCCTCTCCCCACGCCAGACATCGCTAATACTGCCTCCGACGATGTTGATCGCCACGGACGACGCACCACCGCCGAAGAACCGCGTCACGACTAGCGTCGCAAAGTTCTGCGCGAACGCGGACGGGAAAAGAGACACCACGAGGATAAAGTACGCCACGAAGTACCCCGGCATGCGACCCGACGACTCGGTCAACGGCACGAAGATCAGCGGCCAGAACGCGGCGCCCATGTTCCATGATGCCGTGGCCCACGCCAGATTGGGAAATGGCACATTTTGGACGTGGAAGCGCTGCGCCATGTATTCATTTCCCGCGCCATACGAACCGGCCGGGATACCGGTGAGAATGGAGCTGCAAGTGGTACGAGCTTTAGCCTTTCGTCATCAAAGAACCCACCCATCGCACATACATTATACATATCGTGATCGTCAGCGTCCACTTGTACCCGCTGCCCCAGTTGAACGGGTTATCGGGGTCGTCTGGTCCGCGCCAGGTATGTACTTCTAGATCCTGACGATCGCGCAGCTCATTGTAGCTGACTTGGCCGACGTGGGCATCGCGGTGGAAGAAGGCTTTGACACTTTATGGCGTTAGTTCCTATGATCGGCGGGGTAGTGATCGGCAGAGTGATCGGCGCTACAACATACCGTCCTAGGAATGAATCATTGAATTCGTTGGTGTGCACTCTGGTCAGGCCATGCGAGCCGCTGGGCTGAAGCTCGCTGCTCACTACCCTCGTGGCCATTTCAATTGAATTTCGATTCGAAGTATAGGGGTATGTCGGGTGATACAACAGCTGCACCGGCTGGATTCTATCTACTCTACATTTCAGGAAACCACAGTATGGTGCCTGGGTCTGCAGTGCTGCACCCAAGGGTCATGTCGTCATCGATCTCGACTGTGCCCAGAATTCCCTATGGGTCGCGGCCAACAAGACATGATGCGGGACCTGACAAGGAACCCCGCCAAACAGGGAGAGATTCATCACCACCAACAAGAATCATGCGTAGATGATATCATAGGCTGACTCACCATGAGATCATCACGGCCGGTGTCACCGGAAGCTGTCCTATATGAATGCACGACTCGTCCTTTTTTTGTCACTCAGTAACTCAATAACCTCACCAACTTCTCCTCTCATCGAAGACCTACTCTTACCAACCTTTCTCAATTACAACTCCAGAGCACCATCCGCTCTCGAATTTCCCTCTCCTCAATCATCCAACCAACCAATCCACCAACATGCCTCAAGGAATCCCCCCTCAGAACAACCTCCTCGACCTCTTCAGCCTAAAAGGCAAGACAGTCGTCATCACAGGCGCCTCCGGCCCCCGCGGCATGGGCATCGAAGCCGCCCGGGGCTGCGCCGAAGTCGGCGCCAACGTCGCCCTCACCTACGCCTCGCGCCCGCAAGGCGGCGAGAAGAACGCAGCAGACATCAGCAAAGATTTCGGCGTCAAGGCCAAGGCCTACAAGTGCGACGTGGGCAACTTCGACAGCGTGCAGAAACTCGTCGATGACGTCATCAAGGAGTTCGGCCAGATCGACGCCTTCATCGCCAACGCCGGCAAGACCGCCAACTCGGGCATCCTCGACGGTTCCGTCGAGGACTGGATGGAGGTCATTCAGACCGATCTGACGGGCACTTTCCACTGCGCCAAGGCGGTCGGCCCGCACTTTAAGAAGCGCGGGACTGGGTCGCTGGTCATCACGGCTTCGATGTCCGGGCATATTGTGAACTTCCCGCAGGAGCAGACGAGCTACAATGTTGCTAAGGCCGGGTGTATCCATATGGCGCGCTCGTTGGCGAACGAGTGGCGTGACTTTGCTCGTGTCAACTCTATCTCGCCGGGTTATATTGATACGGGGCTGAGTGACTTTGTGGATCAGAAGACCCAGGATCTGTGGAACAGTATGATCCCTATGGGTCGCAGTGGTGATGCGAAGGAGCTGAAGGGTGCGTATGTGTACCTGGTTAGCGATGCCAGTACCTATACGACGGGCGCCGATATCTGCATTGACGGCGGGTACTGCGTGCGGTAATTGTTTATAATACATCACGACTATAATTTATGACGGAATAAACAAATTTAACATAGTTCAAACACATATAATTGAAACTGCATAGCACGTGGTGATTGTAAAATGAGGAGGGAGAGAGAAGAGAATCTACACCTCCTTGGTTATCTCCCCACTCTCAACATAAACCCCGGACCAAAACCAATCCTCAACCCCGCCCCCTGCAGCCCCATTATCCAACCTCAATTCCCCAACGTGCCAATCCTGGGAATTGGTCTCCGTAGCCGCGGAGACGGCATCGTCGCCCACGCGCGCCAACGGCTTCGCCCCCTCTGACGCCCACAGCGCGACCGTCTGCCCAGAGAAGTCGATCTCGTATGCGAAGTTGTACCACACCCCGGCCTTGAGATCCGTATCCCAGTGGGACTTGCCGCCGGCCATCCAGCGGAGGGTGGGCTCGCTGCCGCCGAATTGGAGTTCGGTGAAGTGGCTCTATTCCATTGATTAGTAGCATGTTCTCTACTGATTGGTATTGGTGTGCTATGTTTGATACTGGTAGGTATGGATGGAGATGGGTACCTCGAAAAACGCAATTTGATGCTCAATCTTTGCATTTGGTGGATTCTTCTCGCGCGTCTGCAGCGAGAAGTGGTAGAAGAGCGTGCCGGATCCCAGGTCGGATGTGGTCTGGGGGATGAGCTCGGTTCGCATCATTGTTTGGCCATTCCAGGAGGCGGTTTCGTCCTAGATTGACATGTTAGTGCTGTTTTGATTTCCACGGAGATGCGGAATGGGGAGGAGAATGGAAGTACAATTGTCATGCGAATACCCTTCCCATCCTTGGACGCTGGATTTTTGAGATCCGGGGATACCTCGAGGTAGTGGTTTGTTTTCTCGCTGCCGTGGATGTACCATTGATAGGCGCCGACTTGATTGGACCAGGACCCTTTTTATAATTAGCCTCACTATATGCAAACGGAGGAAGAGGAGTAGGTACATTCGTCGAGTTGGTCCACGGTGGACGTTTCGTTGAAAATTCCGTTCCAGATGACGGTGCCTGCTTGGACGGCGGGGATGAGGAAGAAGATGGGTTTCATATTGCTTTTCTGTACTTGAAGTGTCTGTTATTGGCCTTTCTTTCTTCTTTCTGTTTGTATTTTGTTGGCTGCCTTCGGCGGAGTGGATTGGCGCCATGGTTTTATATGCCGTAGTTATATATGCCGTGGACCAAGATATCAAAGTATACCCGGATAAATATACGGCGTTTCGAATTCAGTATACCATTCCGGAATCGTCACGGAAGTAGTTTCATGTTGAATTAAATCGGAAGAATTCCTTCTGTTTCACATTTATCCATATATCGGGCCGAGTGCCGTAATATATCCAGGATCATCGACATGGGTCTGAGTCTGAATAGATGTACAGTTGAGACTAGTATCGGATGGAAACACGTTCTTTCCGAAGCCTTTGAATTTCCTGCAGAAGATTATCCACTATCGCTATCCTTGAATTAGTGGTCTGGTTTGATGATGAATATAGATAATGATGCGAGGGTCTCACCTTGGGAGCTTCATCTATGAGCGTCTGCCCAGCTACAGGATTGCAGCCTGGCGCTGACAACGAGGAGTCTGCTGAGAAGAGTGACTTGGCAACATTGTAGATGATTTCATGAAGAATAATCAGCGTTGGTGTCAGTAATGGTGTTGATCTTGAAGGTCCAGATCAGCCGAAGCCGTGCTGGACCTCGGTATTTCCCGATTCGGGTTCCCCGCACGACAATCTACACAGTATGTCCTACTACTTCTATAACCTCATTTCTATACTTCTTTCTCTTCCTTCTCCTTCCTCTAGTGAGAGATTGACTTCTTCGCAAATTGCAAATACTTAACCAACATGCCTCCCTGCACTCTCCACCTACTCACTCTCTCCCCCCCCTGGACCCCCTCCTCGCTCATCTCCTCCCTCCGCAACGACCACAACCGCCAAATCATCGTCGCCTCACGCCCGCGCCAAACCATCGTCCCCCCAACTCTCCTCGACAGTACCATCCTCACCTCCAACTGGGACCTTCTCCTTCTCATCCAGTCCCACCCCACCTCAAGCGAGCCCCCCATCCCCGACGCCCTCAAATCAGCCATCCAAGCCGAATACCGCGTCAATGTCGGCATCCCATCGCGTCTGGTCTCCTCATACGACGCCAATGACACAGCCCTAAAACGCACTCCTCCCCCGCCCCTCACAGGCAGCCTCGACGCCCTGCTATCTAACAAAGATGCAACACCATCTTCCTCCCAGAACTTGGAACTCTCGCCGGACCTCCTCCGCTTCATGGAGACCTTACCCAAGACCCACCCGGGCCCAGTCACAATGCTCAACCTCCTCCACTTCAACCACCCCGACGGCAAGAAGAGCTACGCGGAGTACGGGAAGGCGTTCGTGCCCGTCGCGCGCAAGAGAGGCGGCGCTGCAAAGCTAGTGGGGAATGTTGTCCCCCCGCGGGATGCATCGTCCGTGGATTCGCGGGGCAAACTGGATAGACCTGGCGAGGAGTGGTGGAATGAGATCTCCATCGTCCATTATCCGTCTATTCGCCATTTTTGTGATATGCTTGCTGGGGAGGATTACCAGGCTGTTAATGCGAGGTATCGATTACAGGTATTTCTCTTCACTCCGCCCCTTCTTACATTTTCTTCCATATCGGGGCGTGCGCCGGGGGTGCTAATTCATGCGTTAGGCTTTGAAGGATACTTTCCTCTTGTGTACGACTGAGTTTGACATCGAGGAAGCGACCGCGAAGCTCTAGACTGGTTGCATTTGTCACTGTGTCCCAGCAACCAGGAGGATAGATCATTGTGCCTTACCATAGACCTCATTCCAGTACTGGAAGCAGTACGAAGAACCAGCTCATTGAAACCCTGCATGGAAGACAAAGAATATAGGACGATACGCCTCTAATAACGAGATCCAGTCATCTGCATGCTTTCTGCCCTGGATTCGACCGCTCAAGCTACCACCACGCTTGTATGGCTTGTTTTCTGCTGCTGGGCTGTGTTGATATACGGTGGTTGGATGATATTCGGTCTGTGGAAGTCATTCACATGGTACAAATTTTTTTTTTTCTTTTACTACGCTGTTTGGCTGTTGGCTGTTGGTTGTTGACTGTTGATTGCCGACAGTCTTACTATACCCTTGCTCCCATTCCACTTTGTTTCTCAGTTCACTCGGACTTTATACATCGAGAAGTTTTATTTGATTCCAACTGCAAATCAATGCCATCCATGACGTTGCATTGCGACCCTATCAATATACCCAATTCAAGACCATTTGTCGGATGTATGTACAACAGTATGGCAATATATACCCAATCAACCTCATCCAAACCCATCATACAGAAGACCACCAAATTATTAAGCAACGTTGGCGCACGTGAAGCTGGCGCTGCTGGGATTGTCGTGGATCGCCTTGCCGGAGACGTAGAGGCCTAGTCCGCACTATCATACAGTCTCAGTTAGCTGAGTTGACGCTTATCTCGCAACAGCGTGCAAGTCAACAAGAAAACGTACCAGACAGCCACCGATACCGACAATAATCAAATTGAGTACGGTCAGCGTGATCTTGCGAGGTGACGCAAAGTACCGGCCCCAGTTCATGAAAAGCCAGAATATCCCGCTCATTCCGTCTGTGTTTGTTAGTTTCCCTTTTTTTTTTCTTTCCTTTACTTAAAGAGGGAAGGAAGTAAGGATGCACGTACAGGTAAACCAGCTGGCAAACAGCGCCGTCTATGGCAAGTTAGCGCGAATCATATGCATAGCCAAGGGGCACACCTACAATCAAACTCAAAAGATTGTTGAACACCGGAATAGCTTCGGCGATAATCCAGGCAATCGTCCACAAGACCAGCCCTATCAACACCCACGACCCGATCGATCGCCAATTGCGCTTGTGCATGTGGTCGGTGCCTCGGAAGATTCGCACGTATATGTACTTGCACGCTACGTGGCCGTTAATCACGCCAGCGATAATGATCTACATTGTCAGTTCAATGTCTTGTCGTATGGGGTTTGAGGAGGGAGACGGACGGTGGGGATGGCGATCCCGTACGCGATCTTCGAGACCAATGGACTGGTAGATCCCAGGGCTGGCGACTTGACGTCTCGCCCGCCGTAGTAGTATATGACTACCGCTGCGACTACGTACATGCTTGTGTCGGTGAACTGTAGTAGGTACAGGGTCTTGGGGTAGTCTGTGGGGGTTTTCATTTCGGAGATGAAGCCGAAGAAGGCGACATGTCCGGCTGGATTTGTGTTAGGGATAATAGCAGAGCAGAACGAGATTACAAGCGAGCATACCGTAGGCAAAGACGATGTTGGTCACCGCTAGAAACCCCTTGTACAGGCTGGTATCCACGGTCGTGTCCACCTGCCCGTTCCCTGGTTTTTGAATGGCGATTGCGATCATGGTGATCAAGACGGCTGCCACGATGCTAATGAATGCTGCATGAACCGATCAGTATGAACCCCCGCGGACTGGATCTCTCCCCGAACTGCCATGACCTACAGGAAATTGACATCCACGACACCTTCTTCAGCGTCCGTGGTAGCGTCAGCACAAACGACAGCACCAGCCCCACAACCCCAAACACGATCGAACAAGTCCCGTGTTCCGTCACAGTATTCATCATAACCATAAAGGTCAGGATATGACTCCCCATGATAAACACCAGAAAGACCACCTGGGCCGTTCCCAGCAACTCGCGACCGAAAGCCCCCATCATGACCTCCCCGGCATCCGCCATGCTATGCACGTGTGGATACCGCAGCTTGAACTGCCCGATGACATAGCCTGTATAGGTCGCCAGGATGCCAAGGCCCACGATGAGGACGACAGCGCTAGAGATGAGGGCAATCGCCAAGGTCAGCCACCAAGGCTTGAGAGGGGTAGTGCGCCAATCGAGACTCACGGTGCCATTCCAAGGGCCGCCACAGCCGACGGGAGGGACAGGATCCCTAGCGAAATCGTTTCGGCGATCATGACTGTCTTGAGTTAACGACTGGTTGTGAGACGGATTGATTGGGGAAACGAACTCATTCCGCATTGCCTGGGGGGTGGACTTCCTTAGTTCGTCCCTGCAGTCCGTGGGTTTCTTCCAACCTACCACCATGCCATCGTGCGGTATTTCACCTCTGCAAACTCCTCGTTGCCGAAGGGGTCCTCAAATTCGGGAGCTGTATCCGTATATTCATACTTCTCGTCGCGACCGATGGGAGGATCCTCGATCGGATCGATGGGGGAGGAGTACATGGTGGATCGAGTTAACTGTCACTTGATGGATTTTGTGTCAAATGTCCAACTGAATCAACCTGACGACAGAAAAGACAGGACAGAAAGAGAAGCGATCGATAGGGAAAGAGAAGGGAAAGAGAAAGAGAGAGGGAGAAAGTGAGATGCAAGCCTGATATAAGACGAAGCCACCAACATGGCCTAAATCTCTCGGCGTTGGACTACTTCCCTGAGCAGTATCAGCACGGTAATTTACTGTCATCACCACGAAGTCTACCATGAAGTTAGTGAGACATCAATGCCAAGGGCGTAAAATACAGGAAACATGGGGGGATGTCGATGCGGGGAGAGCTCATCATCATTCGGTTCCCTGCGGCTCATCCCGCCAATGAAGCCATTGACGGATCTGTGTCTCCGCTTCCAGGTTACATGGCCAATGCAACCTTAGCTTCGTGGCGTCGGGAGGATTATCCATTGATCAGGCTTGGGTTTGTTTGGACAACTTCTCTGGGGATGGAGAAGTATGAGCTGGGGAACAATATTCGAAGTCAGAGAATCAAACGTCTAGTGTATTTCTCGCAATCGAGAACCTCGCTTTTCGCGCGGTCTGAATCTATCAAATCTAAGTGGGTATTATGCACATATTCAAGGTGAGGACTGGACGAGATAACGTTAAACGCGTGCCCGTCGACAGATCAGAGAAGAAGAAGGTAACCAAATGCACGCAAGGGGAAAAAGAAATGGAAAAAGAGAATAAGAATGGGAAACTATCGCATCGTATCAACACACCCACGATCACGCAAATGCAACTCAACACCCGCTTCAACACAAGCAACGCGCAACGGGTCAGCAGTTTCATGAACCCGTGGCTTGATCACCTTCTCGCCACCGGACGCACCCCCCTGATAACCAGACGACGCCTCATCTTCCTCCTCCTCATCGTGGAAGCATCCCTCGATATCGAGCCGTTGTAGCGCCCGGAACTGCGTCGCTCGCTTGTTAAGCACCTTGGTTAGCTGCGCCACCAGCATCGCCAGCGAGCTCTCCTTGCAGCCTTCCACGTAAACCGATTCCACCGACGCCGGAAGACAGCCCGTCAGCGCGATCGTCGGCTCCGGCTGGTAGCGGATGTCGAGTAGGTTTGGCAGGCGAATGCGGATGTCTTTCAATGCCGTGAAGTCCGCTAGCGATCCGAACCACTCGTCGTGTGACTCGTTCGCACCTGATACCGTGAAGGGGAGGTGCTCGCCGCAGTTGTCTAGCCAGAGGGTTTCAATACTCTTTTTGCTGCCGGCCAACGACTGGTAGAATGCGCTAGGCTGGTACCCCTCTGCCAGGAACCGCGAGTCCGAGTGCTGATACTTGAACACTTTCAGTTCCCTGCATGACCCCACCAACTGCTGCATCCCCTCGTGCCCGTTGCTCGTGTTTAGCGTAATCTCCGAGATGGATGAGGTTCCTGGCAACGGCGCTTCGGGGGCCCGGTCCTGCTGAGGTTTCTCCGCGGAGCTCGTTTCCAACACGGCATCCGCTGAAAACACTCGCATAGAGGGTAACTGAAAGAAGGGGAGGATCTGCGCCGGCAAGAAGGTACCCTTCTGGTCCGCATCGCCCTCCTGGTGGCTCAACGCAACTTCCCTCAGCTTCCGGAATGCCGGCTGGGTGTTGAAAGGCATCTCCCCCTTCGTCGCCCGCACTAGCGAACGGTCCAAGTATTTGTTGTCCCTGGGATAAACCAGTAAAAGTTTCCGTAGATTGGGTACGAGCGGTAAAGACAGTGCAATCCAGGCTTCTTCTAGACCGCTCTGGAGGTCCTGCACCCATTGCTCGTATTCTCCCTCTGAGGGACTGAGCGTCCGGGTCCAATCTTTAAACAGTGAGAGGTCATTATCGGGAGACGGGGGGGACTGACACCGCCAGTCGCGAAACTCCAATTCACGGACCGCCCGAGCCAGCTCAGGACGCCGGAGAATAGCAGTGAGGAAGGATTGCGTTTGCGAAAGACTCTTCAGTACCGCCGATCGGTAAACTAGACGCAAGAACAACTCTTGAAACCGATGGCAAACAAAGACAAGGTTGTATCTATCCTGGTGGTCTTCGAGATGGTCTCCCACCAGAAGGAAGACGTCATCGGGGAGAGACAACGGCATTGTGGATGTAACGCGGGGCGTCTAATGCTCAGGCATGGAATCTGTTAAAACAAGGCAAAATGCAATGCAATAATGTACTCCGCAATGCCAGTGGATGCGAAAAAAAGGCGCTGATTGAATCGAAGTAAAAAGAAAATCGAATCCATCGAATTTCCGTGCCTTCCGGGGGATTTTAATACCAGTGCACCCAGCTGCGAATCCACCTTCATCAGTCATAGTAACTTTAATTTTTATTCGCCTTCAAGGTTTTTAAGGCCTTTTCTCGCAATCGGCAGCCCTGCGCAACCTTAGTTGAGTAGCAGATCAACCAGAAAATAAAAGCGGGCCAATTGAACTCTACCATATAGGCGGAAAATAGCCACGGCCTTTAAGTATTTTCATTGGAGATCGCTTGACCTGCTCCAGTCAGTGGTTGGATCGGTGCACTTGGGTCCAAACGAAGAATCTCCATGTATCTTCAATCTCATCCATGTTGATTTCTCTGTCTCTGTGCTCAATTGCATGCTTAAGGAGACTTCCGATTCGACAATGGCCCAACTATCCTTCATTGACGAGCAAATTCACAGATTGAGTAGTACATTTTTGCGGAAGGAGCGCCGGACCGCACACATAGCCATTCTTTTGCAAGACATACTTGCAGTAGTGAACTAAAAGGGATTTATCGGCGTCAATGGTCGAAACACAACAATTTCGCCAATTTACCCGAGCCCATCACAATGCCAGCATGAAAATGCTAGAGGCAGTGATAGGCAGATTGCCATCGTCGATTGGGCAGATTGTGGTTGTTCTAGATCATTGGGTGTAAGGCTCCATCCATCGCCCGACCGCCCCTCTTGCTCTCCACTGGGTCCCACGTTGAGGGCCACCCGATTGATTGTTCCGAACATCGAGCGATGGAGGCAAGATGGAGGCGAGCTTCTTCAATAGCCGCGGCAGCCTCGGAAGATTTGCGGGTAACAGCAAACTTTGTTTTTCATCGAGCTTAGGAAGGCGAAGCGTGAGGAAAATACATTGAATACTCCAATTGCTTAATCCAAATCTGCTCTGAGAACCATATGGTTCCATTGGCCTGGCTGGCGCAACTAATCCTATTTGTTTTCGCGTTCAGCCAAGACATTATTGGCTTGCGCTGGCGTAGAGCAATCTGACCAAACAGAACATCAGCAGGTCCGCCCTGACATCAGCGGCGGTATGCTATATGATGTTAAACTGACTTAAAAACGCCCATTCAACTGTTCCTATTCAAATTTCGACAACTCCGTACCTTATTTGGAAGATTCCTGGCTGGCGGCGTTATCCCTGGCGCCACTACCAGTGGACCCTGATTCGGCTGGCCTGCTTCTTTGGGCCAGGAAGCGGGCCCGTCAGCCTGTCGTTTCGCCATCGTCCGGTGTGGATCTTCAGTTGACCGGCGTTGCTCCCCGCAATCTCCCACGACGACATGGATTATACGGTGACGAGTTGCGTGGCATCGTGGATTTTGTTCGACCGCGGCTGTTCACAAGCAGTTACTTTGACCCGAGGGAAGTCCATCGACATGAGCGTGTTGAGTGGGAACGGGGAGTATATTGGGGGTGAGTTGTCCGACGAAGGCATTGAATTTTGCTGAAGAGATATTATACCTTTGGGAGAATAGAGTGATCAAGGCGCCTTGGGGTTGATGATCCAATAGGTATCACCGGTGAACTTCGCTATACCCACTGTCTCTCACCACGTCTCTGACACCCAAGCGGCATGTCTCTGATGTTGTAATGAAAGACATCCACAATGTTCACCGAGTTCAGGTAGAACACGGCTCACTGACTTGGCATCGCCATGCTTTTCGTGGTGCATAATTTAGTAAGGAACTCCAGCATCGTGGGGTTCTCGTCGCCAGAGTCATGTGCATCGCCAACTTTCCGCTAACGAAGCGTCTCCCCCCACATATTTATTTCGTAGTGGGTAACTAAACCCGTCAGCAAAGCACACATCACCTCGCTGTTCAATATAGTACGCACCGGCAATGCTCGCGTCGCCTCTCCTCGCCTAACCCAGGATCATCCTCCACAAATCTCGTCCCTCCAATAGTCTCAGGAGCCTCATCACCTTCCACCCAGGCCACCAAAGCCGCGAGCACATTTTGCTCTCTAGTAAATGGTATCCCCGCAGCTGACGACCCGCCGCCCTGGCCAATGACCCAAGCCCCAGGACCAGAGTTACAGTGGAACATTCCCGGGACGCGAAAGAAGCGAAGGAACTCGTCCATCTGCGCGGGGGTATATTGCATGCCAGCAGCGAGATGATCGTAGAAACGCGGCGTGTTGAAGCTGGTTATCTTGTCATCTTGCTGGCCGTGGTGGACGATGATCTTGCCGCCGAGGTTTTGGAACTGTGAGAGATCGTTTGGCCATGTGCGGATGTTGCCTGGGTTTAGGGTCTCTGCTACTTGTGCGTCTTGGAGATTGAAGCTGGTAGGGTCCCATGAGGGGTCGTAAATGACGTATTGGAACCATGACTAGAAGAGTATATTAACATACCGGGGAAGAACCATGTTGGAGTGGTAAATACTAACCTCAGAGTACATAAAGGGTTTCCCAGCGTAGAGCCCATCGGCAGATTTAAGCTCGCTTCCCGGCTGCATGGCAGGGTATATCAAGCTATTGTCCTTGTCGTGGAGCGGGGAGAATATCTCTCGAACAGTCTCCACCTGGGCTGGACTCAAGCAGTCATGCGTCTGATCTCCCTCACACAGCAGAATATCAGGTTGGAAATCGCACAGCGTGGGATCCTCAATGACGCCATCAAGAACACCATCAATGCCATCGCACTGCCGCAGAATTCCCGAATGTATCAAACCCTTCCACTGACCTTCGGTAACGTATCGCGATGAATTAACAGACCCAGTGATCGGAAAAAAACTAGCCCTCCACGAGACAAGGTTATTGAAGTCCACCGCCGGCGCGCCAGCAACTATACCATCGAAGTCCTCGGGAAATAAATCCGCGGCGTAAATCCCCTGGCGCCCGCCGAGGGAGCAGCCAATATAGTACGACTTGCTGTGTGCTCGGCCGTAGAAACGGGCCGTCAGCTCCTTTCCTATCGTCACGCCGGTGTGAAGGCTAGTAGAGAGTTCTCAGCTTTTGACGCTTAATACCAACAAATTAATGATCCGATTTTGGAAAACATACGCCCTCCAAGCGAAATCCATGATAACATCCGGATTACGGTATAAAGGCGCAGCAGTAGTGCCATTATGCCCGTTATTAGTCCCGATCGTCGCAAACCCGTTCGAGGCTCCGTACTCTACATCTTCGTACTTGATACCTAGGCCCAGTTAGCCCTATGTAGCCATCATTTTTCGAAAGAACTTACATCCATCTATGCCCCCATTTCCGGTCCCGAGAAACCGGCCGCTCCACTCGCGTGGTAGCCAAAGCTCTATAACTATGGAAGACTGGTTGGATGTCGCGACGGAGAGAGCGACTCGACAGATGTCGGCTGAGACTTGTTGGTATTGGCGGGAGCATGTGCTGTCGTTGTCTAGTAGTGTTAGGTTGGTTCCTCGGGGGATGTATCTTAGGATTTGGATGTGGGAGTTTGAGGCGTGTTTGTGTGCGGGGAAGGATAGGCATTGTTGTTTGAATTCAGCTGTGGCATGTGTGGTTTTTATCATGCTAGAAAGGCAAGCTGCGAGGATAGCGAGCCAGCTGAGGTGCTTTTCAGCCATGATACCTTTGGGCGAGTATCGGTAGCGAAGTGGGGGAAAGAGACGCGGTTAAGTTGTACGAGATGGATGCATGCTTGACACGTGCATGAGACAATAAATGCCAGTATTATTGGTAGTCTACAGAACGATCTTACCCGTGCATGGAATGTATGTATTCAAAACAATAGCACGGTATGATCCAAAAGCTTTTAGAATGTGATCTATCAAAAAAAATGCGGACCCATCAGATACTAGATACTATATACGGGGTACTATCGACTAGTCATTTCTCCGACAATAACAAGACGCCCGAATAGGCACATCCGCCGTAGCCGCCGCGAACTTCAACTGCTGCTTGACAATGTGCGCCTCGGCGACACGCCCCAATTTTACCAAACACTCATGGTACCCATGGAGCGCCCACACGTTATTCGGATGCTGCAGCGAGCGAGGCAACGTATCGTCCATTCCCAGATCGGCTCCGTAAACCGCAGCGGCCTGCTCGACGTGCCCCTGCTCTAGCAGGAGAGCGCCATATGCATGTCGCGTCGGCTGCATCCAGCCCCATGGCTCGTCATAAGGAAGCTCGTCGTCGCGTGAAATTGCGCGGCGCAGGTGCTCGAATGCGACATCGAAGTTCCCGCGGCGGTACTCGAGCTCCCCGTTTAGCATGGCTTCTGCGATCCCCAGGATATCGACGCATTTGTTGTTGAATAGCATTCGGCTGGCCGGAACACGTTTCAAGGCTTGGTCGAATAGGTTGCGTTGTTCGTTCGCACGATCTACCTCCCCCGTTGCGGCCAGCGCAACCCCCTTGCCGTAGTGCATCATGGCTGTCGTCACGCAGTATAGCTCTGCGTCCCGCGGCAGTTCAAGGTCCAGCAGCTCCTGCCAGCGTCCGAACCGGATCAACACGTGAACTCGCATCGTGAGGAACCCCTCCAGCCAGTCCGCCATCGGGGGCGACTCGACACGGAGAAGCTCCTCCGGGATCGATTGCTCAAGCTCGGCTGCCGTGTCCAGGGCTATCGCCGAGAGCCCAGAGAACATAGCCGCGTAGATCCGGAAGTGGTAATCGTGGGACCGATAGAGGGTGTAGAAGTTGACCGGGCCTGCACGAGCAAGGAACTTTTCATCCGCGCGGATAGCGTCCGAGTTGGACGCTATCGCCCGCCGGTAGTCGCCGCACAAGATGTCCAGGTGCGTGGGCATGTGTTGCAGATGTCCGGCGTCGGGGACCAGCCCGCGCAGGTGATCCGCCACCACCAGGGCTTTCTCCGGCGTTCCGGACATCTCCATCAGATGGATGTACAGGTGGAGAAGGCCGGGATGGCGGAGACCTCCCTTTTGTGTCAGTGCGCGGTCGAGAACGGCTTTGACTTCGTGTGTGCGGGCGCCTGGGGCGGGCTCGTTGGTGCGTATATCCCACAGCTCCCAGGGAGTCAGATTCATCAATGCGTCCGCGTACAAGGCTGCCACATCTAGGTCCTCGGGGAATCGTTGGTAGACTGACTGCATCGCATCGGCATACCCCTGGTTCCAGGAGGAGCAGTCCTCTGTTGGCTGATCCTGCGGGTACCTGAATTGAAGAGCGTCAATGAGAGCCGCTTCAACGGGTTGCGCCGTGGATGCGTATTGTCGAGCATCGTGGACGGCGCGGTTGGTGCGTTGAACAGTTTTTTTTAACTCTTTCTCGTCGAAGAATTGCCATGGCTTGTTGTAGTTGGGGCCGAGCGTGTATGCCAGTCCCCAGTATGCCATTGCACAGCTTGGGTCGTGGGTGATGGCTTTTTGGAAGCATTGGGCTGCCTCGCCATGATTGAAAGCGTATGTCCAGATGATTCCACGGTCAAACCAGACCTGGGCCCATTTGTTATTTGTTGTTACTTGGCGGTGGAAGGATCCCAGGTTGTAGTAGACGTCCGTAGACGAGGCGTCGCCAGAGGCTACATCCATGGCGTTTCAACCAGCCACTGGATGTTGAATGTATGAACAGTTACGAAAATAGCGCTTCTGATCCTATTATTGTGTTTGCAGGCAGGTGGTGATTAGGAGATTGGCCGACCAGCTAGCAACCATCGCAGATATGGGATGTTGATGGTGGGACGATTATGCCCAAGTGGGGTAAAGCGGAAGGTCACGACAATGCCGCAATCTACAACTATCGATGCCAACATATAACCCCTAATCTTCCCTACAATTCACTAAAGATAGCCCGCTACAAGAAACGGTATAGCACGAATTCTAATCAGATTAGGTGACTAAGTCCCTTCGAAGATAGAAAAATTGAGACATACGAGATGTCGCCTGCAGGAAGAGACAGCAATGATGGCCAGGAACCCAGCCAGAACCGTTCCAGAAGACCAAGCATGGTAGAACATTTCACTCCCTTCTCCAGGTCACACGTCGAGCCAGAACATTCGCAATTTGCCCTGCGAGGTCTGAGCGCCCCTTGTCCCCAGACCGACACATAGAAGCCATGTTTTTGAAACAGATACAAGAAAAGAAATGGTTTGCGATAGCCGGTTGGTGACGCCCTTGCGATAACTCCAGCGCTGTCTGCGTTGTTGCTTAATCCACACATATATCTTTTTGTTCGTCGAGAGAAGTCAGCGGGTATATGGTATCTGCACCCTCACGCGGTTCCGTAATCGAACATCCGATCGTTCCTCCTTTATCGTAACCCCAGATCCGTCATCTCCACGTTCTCTGCCGAGCCCATCCAGAGGATGTTGTTGCACCTAGAGAATGACATTGTTAGTAAATGGCGTTTCTCAATATCGAGCAATGGCGATCAGTAATGAAAGCCGCCGTCCATTCGAAAAAGGCCGACCCATCCCCCTGGATTGCAAAGCGTACCTAATCAGCACCAGACCCAGCGTGCCAGTGGGCTTGCCATCAATAAACTCCTCCGTGTCTCTCAGCAGTACATTCATGTACGAGTCAATGCTCTCGAGCGTGCCCTTGTACTCGGTTTGGCCCCATTTGAGACGGATGATAAGCTCAGTACCGACCCTAAACGCCGCGTTAGAGGTTATGTTTCCGCAATATTCATTGTGATAAAGGAGATGGAGTGATCAAAGGGTACGAGGAACGCGATCGAAGGGTGCGTGAAGGGATCGGGATTGTACCTAGCCTGCAGGAAAGGCCGCGGGTTGAGAGGTTGGAACTACAACCATACTTGTCAGTATCACCACACATAAGATCAAATCAAATAGAGCAGTGCAAAGCAAGAGGAAGAAAGGGCACAAAGACGGGGGAAACACGTACACTCATTCTTGGAGATGTGTCTATGGTCGGAAGTCACGAACTGCGGAATGACACTCTGTTCAGCCTTTCAAATGGTTTCAATCAATCCACACAGAGAGATTGTCCAGCAATTCAATCCAGTTATCTCCTCCGATCGAATAAGTTGGACTGGTCGTTGATTTGAGTAGTAGGGTCGAAGGAGGTGAGGTTGGTCGCAGCGCCCAGCTTGACTGAAGGACCGCGAAAATGTGATGCGGCGAGCACTCGGGCCAATCAGACTAGATGCTGCGTCACCGCCTTCCGGCCAGCTCAACTTCGGCAACTGGTCAGTTTGGCTGTCATAACTTTTGATTACCTGTTTTTCATACGACATACAACAAAGTACTGTCGGATATTGGCTACATGCGCGCAAACAAAGAAAGTTTACATAGTACTCAAACATCACAACACATCTCAAGATCTTCCCACCGTCCAGCTAATCTCCTTGATGGAGACCTCATCCCCGGCCTTCTCATCGTAGTCATACCACTCCTCCTCGGACAAATCAATCCCACTGAACGGAGAGCCAGATTCGATGCCCTTCGCCTCCCAGTCGCCCTAGAATAGAAACCCACGTTAGCAAGCAGTCTCCCCCAAGGATGTTAGTTGGTCATGACGAACATCTGCCTTGAACTCGGTAAACTCCAACCCGCGGCAATCAAGGTCAATCACCTTGGTGCCTTTGCGCTGGTCGTTTGCCTCGTAGCTGTGCGGACCGGCCACGATGGAGGCGGAGTGGGTTTTCTATATTTTGGTAAGTTAGTCGGGCGCATCATGCGGTGTCGTATCATGCGTTTTTCTCTGCACTGTTGGGGGGGATGCTGTCGGTGCGAAACGAACCTGGCACATCTTGCATTTCCAGACAAAGTTCGCCTCGCCGCGACTTCCCGGGATTTCATTCGTCTCCTGGGAGAATATCAGCGATAAATTCTCATTGTTAAGGGCTGGTATTTTTCTTCTCGGTTTAAAAAACGTACAAAGCGGTTAAAGCTGACCCAGTTCGGGTGCGTCTCGCGACAGGAAGTACATTGCACCTTGAAGGTATAGTAGTACGGCTCCTCCTCGGTGTCCTTGGGACGCAGATCGGTTACTCTATTTAGTTGTGAGCACTTATCTCCAGAAAGTAGTTATAGACGTCATCTCTAGGGAAAGACAGGAATAGCAGGTAGTACTGCGGTGCGGGGAAGATCCATGACGGATAGTGGGATGATGGATGAAATGCCAAACAGCATAAGGTTGACGGGCAGATGGGCCAGTCTTACCCGGAGAGCTCTGCAGAGAGAACGAGGGAGAGCATGGAGGTTGTCTGGTGTTGCGCTTTGGATCTGCAATAGATCTTCAGAGTGTACTGTATCTTGTCGGAGCTTGGATGAAGAAATCCAGGTCGCTTTATCGGGCCATGTGGGGTCGTTGCTCTAGTTGGTCATTCGGCCCGCGTTGTGCTCGCTGAGGGTTATGCACCTTGACGTCTGCCAGGATAGGAATTTTTCTGCTACGATTTTCCTCGATATTTTTATTGCGCGATACTAATGGTATTTAGAATCTATTATGCTACTGTATTTAAACTATTTCTACTCTTATTCCATTTGGAAGGTCCAATACTAGTCAAAACTCATATTGTAGGGATATATACAACGCCCAATCATGCTAGGCCAGTCCATTCCATGAACGAATCCAACCGAAGAAACAGAAAAAATGTGTACAAAGCATCGCATCGTCAAGGAATCCTACGCAACATAGATACACGCAAGACCAACGCTTACAGACGGCTCTGCTGGGAATCCTGGCCCACCGGCTTTGCGGCGAAGGCGTTGAAGTACGCGTTGAGCGCATCCACCGTCCCGCTTCCCTCGGTCAGCTGCACGGTACAGGCAACGTGGCTGTCGGGGCGGACCACCACCACGCCACCCAGCTCGGGGTTCAGGCCGAGCTTCTCGTGGGCGGCGAACTGGGCCTGAGGGACACGGACATCCGGGATGTCGTCGGAGTAGAGGTGGTGGTGGTAGTCGCGGAGGATCTTGGGCACGGAGTCCACGTCCACCTGGTTCTTGTTGGCGGCGTAGATCACGCACAGGGTGAACAACTTCGAGTGGGGCTGGTGGCGCTCGAAGAAGGACACGTCGGCGAGGTCCGGTCTCCGGAATGTCGAGAGGAATGAGCGCTCCTTCTCCAGGTTGGCCGCCAGGTCGGTGATGGCCTTCTGGGTCCGGTTCTGGTTGCCGGCAAAGATGAAGATGCGGAAGGCACCGTTGGCGGGGATCTCCTGCTCCAGGGCCACGAAGTTGGAGTCCGCCAGGCGCGTGACCTTGCTCGGCGTGAACGCACGCCCGGGGGTCAGACGTGCCCCGGGGATGTCGAACAGGGGAGACTGGGCGGGATGGCTGGGGGACCAGGTGAAAACGCTGGGCTTGTAGGCCACACCGTAGCCACTTGTGAACTCGCAGGACGACTTGAAGGTCTTGACGAACTCGTCCTCCTCACCACCGTCCTTGATCACGGTGTGGCTGGCCGATCCGACCTCGCCGGCATTCGGGCGGCGCTTGGAGAACAGGGCCGCATACTTGGAGTCGAAGTCCAGCAGGGTCTCGGCAATGTCCTTGCGCTCGGTCTCGTATGTGCTCAGAATGGAGCGGTCGGCCATTCCGGACTCGACGATATGGAGCTTCCAGGCCATGTTCAGCGCGTCGTGGAAGGCCGTGTTCATCCCCTGGCCGGCCTTGGGGCTGTGGGTGTGGCAGGCATCACCGCCCATGAAGACCCGCTCATCCAGCGTGTACTTCTCCGAGATACCCTGCCCGATGGGGTAGACCGAGTACCATTCCACGCGGTCCCACTCGAGCCAGTAGGGCTTCAGGATCTTCTTGGCGGTGTCCTGGACCTGCTCGACGGTCGCCGTCTTTCTCGGGTGGAAGTCGGCGTCGGTGGAGGAGGCGATCTGGACGTAAAGACGGACCATATTGTCCTCACGGGGAATCACCATGATCGAGCCAGCATCGGAGTGGATGGTGCACTTGGTCTATGGAAACAACAGACGCGGGTCAGCTAAACGTTCATCCCATGTAGACAAAAGGAAGGAAGAAGGGCTTTACCTCGATATCAGGGAAATTGGTCCTCACAACACCGTCCATGACACCCCAGACGTAGGAGATGGGGTCCTTGTGGTGGATCTTGATACCCAACTTTTCCCGGACGAAACTGCGGGCCCCCTCACCACTGAAGAGGTACTTGGTGCGGACCGTCTCGGCGACGTTGGTGTCGATGCATTTCAGCTGCACCTCGACCGGGTAGGTCGCATCGGCGCCATCATTTTGGAAGTCGACGATGGTCCAGGGTCGCTCGACGGTGGTGCCGGCCTTCTCGATCTCCTCCAGGAAGACGCGCTCAATCTTGCCCTGATGTACCAGGGTCGTGAAAGGATACCTCGTATCGATAAAGCGCGGGCAGCTCGGCCAACTTCCCGTGCGATGGATTCCCTGTTCCCCGGGAAGGGGATCCCAAAAGGCGACATCATACACCTTGGCGGGGTGGTAGGCCATAATCTGACGCTTCAACCCCAGGTTGCGCAGGATTTCCGTCGACCGCGGCTGGATGCCATCGGCGCGACCCGTGGCCGTGGGTAGCGGGCGGTTATCGATATGCTTCACCTTGTATCCCCATCGTGACATGCAGAGGGAGAGTAGATTTCCGACAGGGCCGGCACCCACGACAACAATGTCGTAATTTTGTTGCGAATGGGCCATTGCGCTGGCAGGACTGCGATCACACACGGACGCTTCTCGTTGGTCGACACTGATGTCACCGCTTCGGTAGTCTCGTATAGGTGGGGGTGAGATGATCGACACAAAGGCGGCTGGAGATGTGGTTTTTTAAGAGCGGATTCAAATCCTAGTCAAGGCACGCTCGTGGGAGGTATCAACCAGATGAATGAAAAAAGAAAGTAGTAGATACTGAAATAGAAAAAGAAAAAGAGAGAATCCATGGGGACGAAAGGAGCTTCATATATGGTGAGCATGATTGGAGGTGTAAGATGACGAGCTGAGCGGAGGGACCACCACGGCATTCATAGTCGGCTGGATGATACGGGGGGGGTTAGAGAGAGTGTGTAATGGTATAGGTTCGTCAGGAGTACCTTAGCTAGTGCTCTGGTAATACCAAGTTACCGACCAAAGCACGATGTGGGGGGAAGAAAAGGCGAATGAATGCCGGGGTCCTTTCCGAGCGGTGCTGGACATACTGGGCTTCAAAGCGGCTAAAGATTCGGTAGTGTGGAGTGGCCCCACGTGATCGGGCCCCCGGTCGGCATCATCGCCGGGTGTTTTTCCACCTTCTATACCAATCAGTACATGAGATCAGAATGGAGACTTACACCCTCCTGTTCCAATCAGGTTTCTTCACGGATCATGGTATGTACGGATTGTATCGATTTATTTACGATCTACGCCCATGGCTTTACAGTATATAATACCAACTAATGGGTGCGTATAGATGGAGTAGTTGCTTTGAGATAAGCATGTCGACGACGGAGTACAGTAGCAAGAACAAATCAACAGGATAAAGGATCCTGAACTGTCCAATGCAATTCAATACAACATCCAATGCTCTATGGCTGTGACTGAGCTTCCCCCAGCCCTAGACTCCAGCGATCCCGGTAAGGCATCCGAACCAACGACATTATAGTCTTCAGGAACCGTCTCGACTGCCCTGGTGGCTGTCAATACCCGACGGCCAATGATCGTGCATGCATCGGTCCATCGGTGGATTGCCTTTGGTTTCAGTTCTACTTCTTAGGCCTATCGCGGCTCGCCTCGCGCCCTGATAATGTTCATCCCGCGGGTAGTCTGATTCGGCTGTTCCTTCCGTTTGGTGCCTGAGGATTTGCCCTGCCATGTCGCATCCCGATTGCTGGCCCGACTCATCTCCGGTCATGTCTACCGCTTCAAGTGCCTTTGATTTCCCAGTCAACATGCCTACCATATCCCATATGGATTGTCTCCCAAGCTTATCAGCTAGCAAGGAACAATGGCGGTTAATGACCATCCGAGGCAGAGAGTTCATCAGTTGATGGAGACCCCACGGCATCAGCGGCGGCATCCCGAGTTTTCGGGAAAGGGCCCCATGGAAGAGCGTGCTCGATACCTATCCCCGAATCCCCGTTGGGTAGGTCTTCTAGCTCCGTGGGTCTTGACAATTATTTTCCTGGGGTTTTATATCATGATCCCAGACTAGATCAGGTATCTTTGGATCATAAACCCACCGCGGGAAGCTCCCGATCTAAACAGAAAACGCATCCATTTTATACAGCACCCTTCTTCAACTAGTCTGCAAAATATCTATTGAATGATCAAGACGTAGAACCAGTGGGACCATGGTATTGACAAGGAAAAACCGAAAGATATAGCAATTACGAAATCATATCGGGTTGGCCTCTTCGAGTGGGCGAATTGATGAAGGGCAAGCTACATGCCAAATCCAGTAAGGTGCGGGGAAAGAACATCATCAGCGCAGCAGAATAATCGACCACAACCGCGCCCCACACCCATGATCCTTGTTCGCGACGAAGACGAAGATGATACCACAGGAAGATGAAATCCATGATTCAAGAACATGTGCACATGGGGCCTCCGAGACACTAGAGATGCATTCCATCGCACAGTACCCCCCGCCACTATCAGAAGATCACCTTCTATCGCTATCCATCCAGATTCAAGACTGGCTGCTCAACCATGGCTCCCTGATCAAGGACATCAACACTCAGACCGTCCACAGTGTCCAGTCGCACCCGATCGGTGTCACCCTCTTTCCGACACTATTTCCTCGGCAACGGTTTCAACAGGCCCTAGAATTGCAGTCTATCTACAACGAGCTCTACTGTGCCGTGGCTGAAGATGAACAGTGGATTTTGAGCGCGATTGAGGATCTTCTACCCATCGACCCGCTCGCTGTGGCGCTCTGGAAAATTCACCAAGAGGTGAAGCAACTGGGAGGATACGTCCAGCCGATCAGTGCCGGCATATTCCGCTCTGATTATATGCTTCAAGATGAAAACACAGACACCAATGGCGAACCGTCCAGCATACCACACGGGTCACTTAAACAAGTCGAGTTCAATACATTCTCGTGCGCCGGGGCTTCCCATGCCAACAAAATCGTAGACATGCACAGACACCTTGCAAGAGCCGGCGTTTACAACGCCAACAGCACTCCGAGCGAAGACGACACAGACAGCAGCCAGCTCATAGTTCCCTCCAATCTCCCACGCAACCGTAACATCGAGACTCTAGCAGCCGGGCTAGCCTCCGCCCACGCAGCCTACGGCCCACCGAAAAGCAAAGTCACAAGCAAAACAGCAGTTCTAATCGTCATCCAAGACCAAGTATTCAACTTCAACGTGGCCGACGAACGGCCTATCGAGTACGCCCTCTGGGACCAAGACCCGCCAGTCCCAACCTACCGGCTCAACTTCGGCGACGACACCCTCGAAGACACGTCCCTCACAGCCACAGGAGAACTCCTCTTCCACCCCCCGTGGCTCAACTCCACGACCCCCATCGAGATCTCCGTCGTCTACATGCGCGCCGGCTACGAAGCCCACGAGTACGACAAGGTCGGCATTCGCGCTCGCCTGCGTCTCGAACGCTCCCGCGCCATTAAATGTCCTTCGCTCCTCGCCCACATCGCAACCTTTAAGAAAGTCCAGTACGCGCTCACCCGCCCTGGCACCCTAGAGCACTTCCTCACTCCCGAGAAAGCCGCCGCCGTCCGCGCCACCTTCGTTCCGATGTACCCTATGGACGAGTCGCCTGCGGGCCAGGAAGCCCGCAAGCTCGCGACAGACCCGGTGCTCGCGGAGGACTACGTGCTGAAGCCCTCCCTCGAGGGAGGCGGGCATAATGTCTACGGCGATGCGATCCCGGACTTCCTAGCCTCCCAGCCGCCGTCGAAATGGGGCGCGTATATCCTGATGAAGCGCATTCCGTCGCCGTTCGCGGCCAATATGTTGATGTCGTCTGTTGGGATGAACTCGGGCGGGGTGATCTCGGAATTGGGGGTGTTTGGATCGTGTCTGTGGCGGACGGGTGGAGATGGCCGGCCGTGCGAGATGTTGGAGAATTCGCTGGCTGGGTGGTCATTTAAGACGAAACATCAGTATACTGAGGAGATAAGCGTGGTTAAGGGGTATGGGTGTTTTGATACGCCTTTGTTAGTTTAAGCAAATATATGCATTGCTTATATCTTTCGTCGCATAGCCTGAGGGTCCTTCTACTTGTTTTACAGATGGGATCAAATCATGGTTTTGGTGCAACTCTATAGAAAGGGAATACATGGCCCGAATACCAATAGACATAAAACAGGGACAATAGGAGCCATTGCGAGTACTGCCTCTATTGAATAGTATTGTTGAAATGCCTTGCGATACACCGGATGACTGTCAGTAGAAAGGACAGGGACAGTGAGGTAAAAACATAAAATAGAAAAAAATGAGAACTCACAATATCAATAAAAATTAAACAAGAACATCTTGACAATAACACTGTCTCCATTGACCCATTGTCGTCAACAGCCTGGAGAATAGAATAGAATAGTCTGATCAATAGTATTCACCAGCGCAGAAGTATGTGCTCAACACCCTACAGTTATTGTCGCTTGAATAGAGTCTGTTCTGCACTGGGCTATTGTAACAGGGTTATTGTCCAAATCGGGGCTCTATACATCTCAATAAACAATGGAGATTCAACAGGATTGAATAGAAGAATAGAAGGATAACTCGAGATGGATGCATCTTCTATATCTTATTCTTCTTAGCTATATCATTCTTTTTGTTTCTTCGCTATACCTCTTTCTTTTGTCTACAACGTTGCAACTCTACTTGATTCTACATTCCTAGTCTTTGATCACAAATAGTCTTCAGTACCTTGATCTACCAAATCTCATTGCTCAATCGATTCAAACGTCTTGATACGAGATGGACGACCACACTTTCGAAGTCCCCATCATGCTGAGCGCAGAGTAAGACCTTCAAACTCTCTTGGGCTTCACGATACTAACCGAAACAAGGAATCTCACGTACAAGGATATTTCGAAGCTCAACCCCTTTTACGACGACTACAGAACTCTCTGGAACGCGTCTCCAGAGGCGCCCGCCAGCGCAGCCTCCTCCAACACTTCCTCAAGAAGCTCATCGCTGCGTTCCGTCCGTTCTCGCATCGAGTCATACTCGTACTCTCCGGAATTGGAGACTCCGCCTCTGCGCATCCGAGCTGGTGCTCGATCCACGGCGCCAAAGGCACCGGGCCTGGTTCTCCAAAATGGAAACCAGTACAAGCCGACGTACGACTCGCATCATAGGCCCACTCAGAGCCATGTTGCGGTCGTGGACTTTAATCTTGATAAGCCGCTGCCTCCTATTGATGAGACGAGGCTCTGCGAGGAAGATCTGCTGGCTCTTGACCTTGTGGATAGCTCGGTGAAGCAAAGGTTTTCTTCGCATAAGAAGCTCTTCGGGGTAGATGGCTGGCTTGGGGATCTGAGAGATGAGCCTGTTCAGAAGCTCAAATTCAAGACCTTTAGGGATTTGGGGAAGAAGATCAAGGACCATGTTGAAGAGATTGTAAGTTCTTTTTCGCCCTCGGAGGTACTCTCGCATACTTATATTGAACGCAGGCTGGAGATGTCAGGAATTACCCGAAGCAGTTCAACTTTCACCACGACACTCAGCGCATGACCATTGTGCCAAAGCCCAGCATTCCCATTTCACTGGATCCTCTCACACAAGCCAAACTGTACTCGGACCTAGAGGTCATCGTTTGTGTCAGTGCCAACCGGTTTCTAGTGGAGCAGTACAACGACGATCGTCTCTCGAAGGAATCGATCAAGAAGACCATCAACTTCTGGTACTCCAAGAACAGACCGCAGGTAGCTGAGTTCCAGTTCGACCAATCCACCCAGCGCCGTCTGATCATGCTCAACATATGTACCCTTCAGTTCCACGGGGAGAGCACTGCTAACCCGGTCCTCACCCACTCCAACCTGCACAACTGGAAGGCAATCGTCAAGGAGATGAGCGTCCGCACGTTCTGCTCCCCCGACAGTGTGATTCGCAAGCACATGCACGACATCCATAAGCTTCTCAATATGCTGGGAGCACCCGTAGCTACCTTTCTCGCCTTTGAGGATTTGCAGATGGAGACGCTTCTGTTGATGAAGCAGCGTTTGAGCGAGAAAAATCATGCGAAGCATGGGGGCAATACACTGGTTTGACTGCCGCTGCTTGAGACCCCTGTTGTTTGAAAGTGATATCGTCCTCTGGACTGAGCGCGGGGCGCCATCCTCCGTGACGCGAGATACCCTACAAATCATTCATGTTGTTCTTAGGGCTCCATAAGCCTACTAGCGAATTCTTTAGCCTGGTACTAGCGAGTTGTTGAGCTTTGATTTTTTATCGTGCGGGATGACCAGTGGTTTCGTTCACGTGTATTTGAACAATAAAATAAATTAATCAATCAAATCTTACGATTATAAAATCAGACAGGGTTTAACAATATGACCCTCCCGACGTGACCATCTATCCATAAGACGAGCTTATATAGTTGGGAAGAATGAAGCGCGACGTTTGTTTATTTTTCTGTTGTATGGAGAAGCCAAGGCACGTGGGGCGACGTCATAGGCCCGCGCGGATTCACAAGAGAGGGAAAAAAAACAACAACTCATCGTGTCCACCTCAACACCATGGGATCCATCCTGGTTGATGATCCTGTCCCGAGGCAGGACTTTCTTCCTTCTTATTTCGGTTATGATCTGTTGCTGCCTTCCCAACGATTCCGTGCTTTTGAGAAGCGCTGACCGCTGTGTGTTCTGCTCCCTTGCTGTGAGGCCTCTAGTGCCATTGCAATAACTAACTACTAATTATCCCTTCTCTCGCTATGACAGTCTGACCCTGGTTATCCCCGCTGTAGCCCTGTCGCACAGAGCTTTTAGCAGCGGTTTTATTATCTTGACCCACAGTACCGTTACCGTTCACGATGGCTGGTCCTATCCATACCTATGGCCCGACGTGCCTTTTACGCGAAGATGACCCGGAGCCGTCCGCATGGTATGCGCTGGACACGCCGCCCAAAGTTCGTGCTCAATTCTTCTATAATTCGTCGTTACCCATCGATGATCCCTTGAGTTCGCTTCCTCCGCCAGCGGCCGATCCCGAGGATGAAGACGGGCCACCCCAGCCCTTCTCGGTCAAGGACAATATCGCGCTGGAGGAAGCTTGGTTGTCCGCGCACGAGGCGGCAAAGCAGAAGGCATCTGGAAAGGCAGAGTATCAGGAGAGTTCACAATCAAAAAGAAACTCCGTGCTGTCGATACCAGAGCAAAATCCAGTCTTAGGGGCCGGGCACAACAAGCCTGCCAAAGACCTCGCGGGTAGCCTGGTCGGGAATCGACGAAGCTCAACAAGCGCTCCCGCGCGCTCTCTGGACTATGACGCGCCAATCAGACCTCGCACCCATCAAGGGACAGGTAGTGTCGAGTCGGGATCCGGGCAATACTTGGAAGGCTTACACACTCGCGCTTCATTGGACAGAAACGTAGGAGAAAGAGATAAGGCCGGCAATATCAATCCTCCCAAGAGAGATAACTCTCCGACTGGTAACCGTCATGCCAATAGGCGCCGTGTTAGTCAGTCCCCGAAAAGTGACGATACGGCGATCGAAGTTCCCGAGAGCTCCAGTCCTCGCGGCTACAGATCTCGCGAGGCGAGCATCAGTGGTTCCCCGTTTGCAAGGACTGGGTTTACTCAACCCCAGAGTCCATTAGGACGCTCCGTTGAATCTGCTTCGTCCAAGGATGATGTCCAGGCGCCCCGTAGCGAGCAACACACTAGAAGTCATAGTCACTCGGCTCCTAAACCGTCAGGACTCAGGACGAGTGTTCACCTTGAACGGTCTCCAGATGAGCCTTTGGAGGAGGAGGAGGAGGAAGGGCCCAGTGAGAGCCAGATCCCTCAATTCCAGATTCCTGTGGGTGTTTCTCGACTTCACCTAGTGGAGCTTCCAGATTTAAAGGTACCGTATGGCATGTGCTGCACTTCCCGTGCACAGACCCTATCACAGGCAAGATCTAATGTCTACAGATGAAACCAATATATTGGCGTCCTCTTCACGATATATCGAACGTCGTCCGATCTACGTGGTTCTACAAGAATACCATGTTACCTGTGGAGACCGAGCTTGCCAACAAGCTGGAGGACGGATATGTCTACCTAAAGCCGTGGACGGAGACGTGGCAAGATGAACTCAACAGCTGTGTTGAAAATGGGGCGGATGCTGAGATGAAGGTTATGCATCGATTATGGCCAAAGGACATCACCCGACCGCAGAGCAGGGCCACGTCTTCTCCCGAGCCCGGAGAATCGGGTTCTGCAGCTAGCGTGACGGATGCGGAGCACAGCATAGAGGTTGCGCTCCTTGATGAAAATCGCGCCGCTGGCGGCACAACGCTACACACTTCGGACACGAACCCTTATATCAACTCGAGTGTCATCTACGTTGGCGGAATTCATGCTCAGATTCTCCGTCCGAGTTTACTCCCATCGGCATCCAGGGGCCGGAGACCTCTCAGCGCAATCCGCAAAGGGCGGCAGATTGGTATCCCAGTGGTTCGTGGCTTCAGTCGCAAATTATGGGACCATCTGCATCCATCCAAGCCTAGCCCTGTGGATGTCCGGAACTATCTCCGGGGTACCCAATCTCGCTCCATGCCCAGAACATCCGGGCGACCAGTTTGCTACTCCTGTGCGATAGAGGAGTCGCGGCCGAACCCGACCGACTTGGTGCTCGTTATTCACGGTATCGGACAGAAGCTCTCAGAGCGCATGGAGAGCTTTCACTTCACGCATGCTATCAACGCCTTCCGCAGAGAAATCAACATGGAACTGAACAGCGAGCCAGTCTGGCCACATGTGCGCCCAGGTCACGGCGGCATCATGGTCCTGCCTGTCAATTGGCGTTCGACTCTATCTTTAGAAGACGCCAGCCTGGAAGCTCATAACGTTGAGGATCCGACTGCCAATCATTTCACGTTGAAAGACATCACCCCGGAGACGATTCCCGCCGTCAGGTCTTTAATCAGCGACGTGATGCTCGATATTCCATATTATCTCTCCCATCACAAACCCAAGATGATACAAGCGGTCGTCAAGGAGGCGAATCGCATATATCGTCTTTGGTGCAACAATAATCCCGGGTTCCAGGAGCATGGTAGAATTCATTTGCTTGCGCATTCCCTCGGGAGCGTGATGGCGATGGACATTCTGAGCAACCAGCCTACCAAAATCCCCCACTTTGATTTCTCCCAACCTGACATCCGCAGTGACATTTTCGAGTTTGATACAAAGAATTTGTTCCTCTGCGGCAGTCCCGCTGGATTCTTCCTCCTGCTGAACAAAGGTACACTTCGCAGCCCCGGCACTCCCTTCAATACTCGAGCTAACAGTGAATACAGCAAACTTAATGCCCCGACGAGGCAGAGACAAGCCCGGCAGTGAAGGAGAAGACCTGTTCCGCGGAGTCGCAGGCGAAGCGAACAAATACGGGTGTCTCGCCGTAGACAACATCTACAACATCATGCACACAACCGACCGTACGCAACCCACCCACCGCCATCTCCCCCCCAAATCCCACCTCAACTAACTAAACCCCCACAGCAATCGCCTACCGCATCAACGGCACAGTCGACAACGACCTAGCCCATACCCTCCGCCCAGCAACCATCCCCAGCGCCACCTCCTCCTTCTGGGCCTCCCTCGGCAGCGTCTTCCGCTGGAGCACCCCCTCCTCCCCCTTCCACACCTCCAGCTCCACCAACCCCGCCCGCCCCGGCGCCCTCCGCAAAATGCCCACCACCGTCGAAATGGAGACCCACGATTTCACCCGCGAGGACATCGCCGAGCAGCGCATGCTCCTCCTCAACGACAACGGCCAAATCGACTACTTCCTCTCCGGCGGCGGCGGGCCCCTCAACATCCAGTATCTGAATATGCTGAGCGCGCATAGCAGCTACTGGACGCTGACGGATTTCGTCCGCTTCGTCGTTATTGAGATTGCGAGGAAGCAGGGCAGGGAGTATGCTTTGCCGGCGTTTGCGGCGGTGAAGAAGGGCGGGTGGAAGATTCATAGGGGTTGGGGTGGTTGATTTTTTTTTTTTTCCGATTTTTTTCTCTATCTGTGTTTCTATCTATCTCATGCGTATTTACACGTGCGCTCACTCTCTCTCTCAGACATGTACTCCTCTCTCTCTCTCTTTTGACATGGCATGTCGCAGGTTTGGTGCTCGGTGTTTGATAGCACTAGTTAAAAGTCTCTGTTCTATCTAATATGCGCGTTGTGATATTGTCAAAATGCTGTTGTATGGATATTTTTTCGACATTTATGGCCTGGGTTGTCAGGCTTGTAATGAGACTACACAATTTGATCTAGAACTTGGATCGTCACAGGAAGCCTGACCAATCTATCTGTATTGACATGATATAATACGATATAGACAGTAAATAGTGATATCTCCGTTCTCGATTCGCGCTGCGATCTCTTTACCAGGTCACATCTTTTCCCCCGCTTATTTCAATAACCAAGGGACCCAACTAGTCTCCCCAACCTAGATAGCATTATATAAAATCCACCACATTAACCACGTTATATGCCTATGCCCCCGACAAAACACCCCCCATCATCAAAGCCTGCACTAACCCGCCCTTCTCGATGCGCCCCTTCCCAGGAGGAAGCACCACCAACGCATTAGCGCTCGCAAAGCTGCCCACCCGCGAGCTGCGCTGTCCGACGCCGTCGAGTCCCGAGCTTGTCGCACGCAGCCGGCCGTCGGAGCGAGACGCTACCACGATGGCGCGGTGGTACTCTGTGCGTTTGGTGTCTAGCGGAAATGCATGCTCCAAGGTGACTGTTACGAGGGGTAAGCCGAGGGATGGGCGCGCGCTGGGATGGGAGGCCAGCCCGAGGAGCTTGTGGAGGGAGGGGAGTACGAAGAGGTTGAGGGTGACGAGTGCGGAGGCTGGGTTCCCTGGGAGGGAGAAGATGAGTTTGGTTTGGCGCTCTTGTTGCTGGCCTGCTTGAGCTGGGGCGGACGGTTTGAAGGGGACGGTTGCGAACGTGGTGGGTTTGCCTGGTTTCATGGACACGCGGCCGAAGTGGATGGTGCCACCGAGGGAGCGCTCGATGGTTGGTTTGAGGAGGTCGAGTTCGCCCATTGAGACGCCTCCGGTTGTGACGATTACATCGACGTTGGTTTTGGCTTTGCCGACTCCGCGAAGGGCGTCCCGGAGACTCTGCTCTAGCTCTGTTGCTGGGGTGTCGCGGGCGATGCCTAGGTCAACGGTTGGGAAACCCCATGAGGTGAGACAGGCGAGGAGGGATGGGCGGTTGGAGTCGCGGATTTGTCCTCCGTGGAGGGTGCGCGGGTCGTCGTGTTCGACTAGCTCGTCGCCGGTGCTGAGGACGCCTACGCAGGGTTTCTTGTAGACCTTCACGGTCTTTGTTCCGGTTGCTGCTAGAAGACCCAGTTCGCCCCCGACGGGCGTGATCGTGTCCCCTTTGCGCAGGATCCTCGATCCCAACGCGACGTCGCTGCCTGGCTCGCGGACGTTTTCGCCTGGTTTGATGTCGCCGGTGAGGATCTCGACGGTGGCCTCCTCTTGACCGTCTGGTGTCGAGGTTGCCAGAACGGTGTCTTCCACCATTGCCACGGCGTTGGCATTGGGTGGGAGGGGAGCCCCTGTGGTGATTCGGGCAATGGTACCCGGCTCGAGAGGCGACAAGGTCCCTCCTGGGTTAGCATGGGTGATAGAAGCGACGGGAAAGACACCCTTCGTGCTTCTTGAGCCCGTGTCCGGAGATGCAGGTGCGATTACGGCGTATCCGTCAACAATACTGGCTCGGTAGGCCGGTACTGCCTCTCCGGCGTAGATGTCCTCAGCAAGAACAGACCCCACTAACGCGGTGTTCACCGGGGCATCGACTACCACTGGATCGGGAGTCTGCTGGCTGATGGCCCGTAGAGCGTCGTCCACCGACAGCATCGGATAGGGCGACTCGCGGTATCTCCGGGTAGGGTCTGCATTGGGATCGTTCGACTGTGGGCGCTCGGACGGCGACGTATGCGCTTTCGGGATAGTATGCCCATGCCCATGTCCACAGGAGTGGTCATGGTGGCCATGATGGTGGTGGTGATGATGGTGATGACCATGTTGGGGATCTCCTCGATCAGCCGTTTTCTGACTATCCGAAGATACACCTGCGTCGGCTTCAAGCTTCTTTACACCGCCTGCGTGGAGGTTTCTTGAGTTTGCACCGGCTGCTTGCATACACGCGTGCGGGAGGAGCTTGAAGACCGCTTCGAGATTCTCCTTGGCACCCTTGGGCGATCCAGGAAGAGTGATAATCAACGATTTGTCTCGGACGCCTGCCACTGGCCGGGACATCATTGCAACTATTTGACTGGTGAGTGATCATAGGATAATCAGGTGCGGTGATCCCTACATGGAGTGACTTGCAAGGACGAGGCAATCATGCCATGCCTATTTTCTTGTCAGTCGTTGCTCAACCATCGTGGAGAGCAGCAGAGCATGCAACTCACACTAATCCAGGCGCATGGCGATGAATGAGAGGCGATACAGCCTGTCCCAGTAATCAGTCAGATACATAGGGCTCCATCTTCCAGCATTAGACCACGAACCTCGGGTGTATTGTCCTTGACTGCAAACCCTGTCCCCCCGCTGAGCAGAATCAGATTGACCCTATTCGGGCCATCAGCCCAGTCACAGACGGTACGCTGGATATCCAGCACATCATCTGGGACGATCTTGACAAGCGGTCGTTCCCAGTTGGATCCCTCGGCTGTAAAGAAGGGCGTGAGAGTGTCCACCACTTTATCCGTGGATGGATCCTGGGAAGCCGTGTCTGAGACGACTAGAATTGCTGCTTTCAGGGAGTTACTATCTGACATTCTGTATATTGTTGGGCAATGGATGAGTGGTTGAGGGGGAGGTGAAGAGGGAGGAGAGTTGGGCTTATCGGAAGTGGGGTCCAAGTAAATATACTATCGGGTTACTTGCTCCGCGGAACTGCCCGATCTATATATCTCGGTCTACACAACAAAATGCAATTTGATATTACACTTGGAAATCTATTATGTCGGCAACAAAGAAAACATGGAGAAAAGCACTTTCGAAAGCTATGATCCTTTTCCCTATCCTCCATCAACCTAAGATACGGAAGCCCTTCGAAAGTCCATAAGCTTTGATCATTTCATTCCATATCTGAAATTGCCAGTTGGAATAGGCAAGCGTAGAGACCCAACGGCGGGGTATTCACGCCGGAACATGACCTGATCGTTCTTGTCGATCCCCAGAGGTCAATGCGATGTACAAGAAGAGACAACACTGGCACGGCCACACGCAATCCCATCGCCGATACCCTATCGCATGCCATCAACACCATCTGGTCTATCACCGCCAATTTAGGGGGATAGCCAGTAACGCACCCAAACGACCCTACAGTCAAATCGGACCCATACGCCTCAATGCGGTATATAAGAGGAGAAAAAGAACAGATAATAAGTCATACAAATGGTTTCTTCCGGCACCATGACGTCTTCTTCCGGAGAAGACATGCTCTCCGCTGTTTAAGCTCCAAAATCGGTCGCCTTTCCTCCGATCAAAAGTCCCACGATCAGGCCGAATAGACCGAGGACGGAGCTGAAGATCTCGATGACCAGGATCTTGACGAACCTATAGACCGAGTCGTTAGCTTCATGCACATCAAAGTTCGAATTAACGTGGATGGAGGACGAACAGGCTGGGGTCGGCGGCATCGGCAAGGGCCGCACCACTTCCGTTGATACCGACAGAGATACCGCAGATCAAGTTACATGCGCCGACGGTGATCCCGCCCCAGAAAAGAGCATATCCCGTATAGTAGCTGCTTCCCGACAGGATCTCATCATTGTCGACCAGGTTGAGCTTGGACGAGAACACGATCGCCATGATCACACCGTAGATAGCGACGACCTCACAGAAGATAATCGAAATCAGGTTCTTCGTTCGAATCCGGGGCGCCTTGACGCCTCCGCCGACGATCGAGGAGCCTGTCAGGAAGATACCCCTGAAGCACCGACTGTTAGTGACCGGACAGACACGACAATGCAAGAATGCCCATACCATGCGGCGCCCACTACCGACAAGCCAATACACATCGCAATACCAATGGTCGCCCAGGCGTAGGGAGACACCGACTCGAGGAAATGGCCGACCTAAAACACCGGTCAGTCAATACGGGGATTCCGATCGGACATGGAACGAGCTCGGACGATCGGGGTCGTACATTAAACTGTTCACCATCCCCATGGAATAGCATATCTACCAGCGAGCCTCATCAGTATCTCCTCCCCATCCAATTTGTCCACGGGGGTTCACTTACAGCCTCCGATCACCAGGAGTGACACGGTTGCAGCACCGCCGGAATACGCGAGAACCATGATGACTGCCACTCGTCGCCGGAGCTAGACAACCGACAAGATCAAACAGTAGGAGAAAGTAATCCTCAAGACACTCGGCGAAGTCACGAGGGACTGAGGGAAGTAGAACCGAGGAAGCTCTTCAGACGGGAATCAGCTGCTTTTCCTTGATAATCCCAGCCGCCGCTTCTTGATTATGGCGTTTGAGCTGGTCGGGTCGGAGTTTCATCCGCCCGGGCGGCAGGCGGTGGCAGTAAATCCCCGGACCTTTGGGATCCTTTTGATCCTTAACTATGATCCCGTTTGATCCATGGGTCTAACCAGAGTCCTCGTCAGTCCATTATTCGAACCAACTACTCCCTTCTATCCTCCCCAGTCGCATATCTCTCTCCCGCCCACTCCTCCTCTTTCTTTCCTACCCTATTGAATTGTTTCTTCCTTCCTTCCTTGCTTTTATATACCCCTGAGCTCGCAATTCAGCTGGCTCTTGTTTTCGTCGGGTAGATTATTTATTTTCCTCCTTCCCCGCTACCCCTGATTCTACCTCCCCCTCAGTCACCTTATCGTCATGGCATCCGCATCTGGGGTTGGGTCGTATTCGAACCCCCTGAAGAAGTTCAAGTATGGCCTTTCTATGTCTATTATGTCTTGCTTATGGAGCTTGGTTTACTGATCAATCACAGGTTGGTGTTTTTGGGAGAGCAGAGCGGTATGGTTCACCGCTCCGTGCGGAATACCCGGTCCCCCGCTTGATTGCTAACCCAGGGGTGGATAGTTGGGAAAACCTCCCTGATCACACGGTTCATGTACGACTCGTTTGACAACACCTACCAAGCGACCATCGGGATCGACTTTTTGTCCAAGGTATATACGATTCTCCCCGGCCTCGGTCCCTTGTACCCGTCCCGCGGTCACTCCAGTTGGCCACCGGGATGGTTGGATCCCACCCGTCAGTCCATTCAGCTAATGTCGTCGTGTTGATGTAGACCATGTACCTTGAAGACCGTACCGTCCGACTCCAACTTTGGGACACTGCTGGCCAGGAGCGTTTCCGATCCCTCATTCCTTCCTACATCCGAGACTCGAGCGTCGCCGTGGTCGTCTACGATATTTCGAACGCCAAATCCTTCCAAAACACCCGAAAGTGGATCGATGATGTGCGAGGGGAGCGTGGGAACGACGTGATCATTGTCCTGGTCGGCAACAAGACCGATCTGAACGACAAGCGCGAGGTCACGACCGCCCAGGGTGAGGAAGAGGCCAAGAAGAACGGGTTGATGTTTATCGAGACTAGCGCCAAGGTGGGCCACAACGTGAAGCAGCTGTTCCGGCGGATCGCCCAAGCGCTGCCCGGAATGGAGGGTGAAGGAAACCGGGGAGAAACCCAGGGTTGGTCTACACAGGTCCTAAGTTTCAGGAGGTTACTAACCGGTTGGACACAGTGTTCGATGTCAACGTCACGCCGAAAGAGACCACGAGCAATGATGGATGCGCCTGCTAAACGCTATAATCGATGTCTAATTTCTTTTCCTCCATACCCGGTCCTCGCGCGCACCCGCGGTTCGCCCTGTTGACCGGCAAGCCCAATGATGATGGTTGATTGGGATTGTCTATAATTGCGCTGTCGTTCTTCCGATGTACATTTTCCCTTTTCTTTTCTTATTATTGATTTCCTCTTTTCTCGTTATCCTGGTTGGGCGAATAGCGTGTCTAGATGAAAGTCTCATGAAAGCCTTTGTTTTTCTGTTCTTCCTTTTCATACGGTGGTCTCTCTTCTTGTTGCTTCGCTTGGGCGCATGTGGACCACTGGCTGCAATCTGGCTTGTAACAAAGATGTTTGATTATGTTCGTGATGATCCACAGGTCTTTTTGAGGGTACGTCTGGTCATATGTTGCATGTTTGCGTCATTATGAGTGTATACCCACGAGTCTATCTTCCACGTATCGGTCTCCAGCCGTGCAGTATAGTTGGGGTATGGTGTCTGCCTAGTAGTGAATCGCTCCGAGCGAGACTTGGAGTAGGTTGTAAAAATGACGGGAGGAGCCGTCATGAATAGCTCATTTACCTATCGTCGGGAGATCCGAATACATACTACGGAGTAGTCAGATGAAGACTAGTATTGATTATACTCATCCTCGGTACAGATTTATGACAGAGGGATAAATCCACTATACAGTCGATCGGGAGACCTTCTGTGCCGGGCCGACTTAGTAAGCTGACCCGCCTGAGTTATACATACCTAATTCGATTTAATTCGACATAATTAACTTGAGGGAAGCTCATTTCCAAGTCATCATAGAGAAAAAAAGGGAAGGATCTGCAGGCGGATCGACCGGGAAAAGCCTTTCGTCCCCTTAATTATGAGTCTTCCATTTTTAACATACCTTACTAGGCTACTAAGTACTAACTACTAGTTTAATGATTGTTGTACCACCAGGCTCCCAGCCCAGCTCTCTCTAAGCCTCCTCGTTTTTATCCTTCCATTCCTTTTCCTCTTTCCCTTATCCATCCCCTCCCCCCATACCTCACCCCCCCCCATCACATCGAGAATTCTTTTCAACTCTATATCACCGACGCCCCATCGGCGATATCGTATTTAATCATGGGCTTACTATCAACCCGTTTCCTCCGCATCCCGCGGCCAACGGTATGTTCCGGAGAATATCTTCCCCCGGTCGCTTATGGTAACTAACCCATGATGTGCCCTGACCTCACAGACATTCCTTTATGTGATGAGTCTCCGGACCGGCGCTTCTCTCATCACTTTGTCCCTCCTTCTCAATAAGATCAGTGGGCTCTATGGCCTTCTCGCCCTCCTGACCGGCTACCACCTCTCCCCCGTCCAACTGTCCATGTACCTGTATTCCCTTGTCGCTCTCGGTCTCGCCGCGCTCCTCTTCCCCCATATCCGGAAACAGACCCCCCTGCAATGTCTGGCCCTCGCGTGGCTGTACGTGTTCGACAGCGTCATCAACGCCGCCTACACCGCGGCCTTTGGCGTGACCTGGTTCTTGGTGATCTCCCAGCACTACGACAGCGACGCGGCATCCGGCCCCGGCAGCGAGACGATCGAACAGACGGCCGGCTTCACCAATCCCAAGTACGACACGTCCGACTACAGTTCCAACGATCACGAGGCGAGATCCGCGCTGGATGATGGGCTGAGCAATGCCGTGTCCCAGCCCGAGAGCTTCCAAAGCATCGTCTGCATCTGTTTGCTGTGGATCGTCCGCGCTTACTTCGTGTTTGTCATGCTGGCGTTCGCCCGCCAAGCTTTGCGCCGTTACATGGCGGTACCTCGCCACACCCAGCTGCCCACCCATAGCCGCAGCACCTCCATGGCCAGCGTCGCCAGCGTGGCCGACATCGACCGCGAGCCGTTCTCCCCCTTCAGCCCCGAAGGCCAAGGCTGGAAGGGTAAACTGGGTCGCGCCATGATCGGCGTCGGTCGCAATTACTGGCTGGGCGAAGACGAGGATAACAGCAGCTGGATGAACGTGGTCGGCCCCCGGCTCCAGCCCCGGGGCGAGCCCGATAGCGGGCTTCTCCCCGGTCCCCTCGAGCGGGAGCGGCGCCGTCGATCTGGGACCGGGCCTCCGCAGCCCTCCCAGTCCGCTGTCCAGGCGGCCGCCTTGCAACAGCCCATCTACGAGCAACCTCCGCCCTGCATCAACGTCAAGATGCACGACTGGAACGACCCGCGGTAATTCGTCGGGACTGCATGTCTGGATGCTCGGTGTGCGATCCGATCATCCAACGTTGTATTCGTATCGCCTCCGTTCCCCTAGGACGTTCTTCAATTTCTGGAAGATATCGCAGACCGGTTGGTCTGACTTTTCTCCGTCTAATATTCCCCCCCCACCTCCTTTTCTTTTCCCCTCGGTACAGAGAGGGGAACTGCTCTCCCGTCCCTTCGCTTGCACATGATGTTATTGGGTCGTATTTCTCTTGTTTCTATATATGCCGCAATGACCTACATACCCTAGTTGGGCCATCAGGTGGAGCGGTTCCAGAGATCTCGTGGTCTCTGGCAACCTCTCCGCTGTTCTCTTCAGATTTCATTATTGGGAAAGGCGTTGGTTTTTTTTGAGGGGCCACGGGGACGTCTTTTTGTTGGCGGAGAGGTCCGGCTTGGGCAGGGCACCTGGGAATTCTTGTAGGCTCCCGGACGCCCTTGAAGTCCTAAGGCATGACCCGGGCGTCTGGGGGGGCCTTGTATATTGTTGATCAAGATAAGGGTTTTGCCGTGTCTGTTGGTTCACTGGCGTTTTGGGATACTACCATAATAGGGATTGCATATTGCTGTACCCTGTCATCAGATAAGATATACATATTGATTCTTTCTTGACCTGAATTAATATTTCTGTTCACTCCGTCTTCTCGATGTCCCTGACTCTACTTATACTACTCCAGTTCTCGCCCGAGAGTCCAGACTCACGGGCTTTGGTGGCATAAACCGAACTGAGTCAGCTATGCGAGCAAACGCCGTTCCGCCCGGCAGAATAAAACTGACGTGCTCAGACAGGAGTCACGGGACTGGCGGGCTAAACCCGAATAGGCAGGTTTGCACCCCGCAGCCGCCCTGGTTTGCATCGATGTCGTGATCGTCCTCCAATGAAAACGTTGCTGATCCAAGCCCGAAGGCGGAGAATCACCGGTTGGAAGTATAACTATAGCTTGTATGAAAAAATAAAATAGCATTTATATTTTTAACAGGAACGAAGAGGGAGAGATTTAGATGACTCCTTGATTTTGCTCTTTTCCACTTCCCCCCCCCCCCTATCCCTCTCATCCATCATCTATCCTCCCCTTCTCATCTGAGTTGTTGCTTATCAGTGGGGAGTCACCGTGCATGGTGATATCCGATTTCGATTGACTTTTCCGTCCTTCCCCTCCCCCACCTTGCGCTGAGAAGTGCTTCTCGCTAGTCGCAATATGGCGCCCATTCAATCCGCTGGGGAAGCTGGTTAGTCTCCATGTTTCGTGTTGGTCATCCCTTATTGATTACTGACGGTTTCACTGTCTAGTGGCCAGAATCGCCTATCTTTCGAGCGATGTCGTTCTGTCAGTGCAGCCCTCCCTGCAGGGCGATTCGTGGTTCTCGAAGCCCCTCAAGGCCTTGAAGGCCAGCCAGACCCGCGGCATTTTGCCCAAAGGTGTCCCCGAGGTGAGTGTCAATGTGGGATTGGTATAGTGGGAAGATCGAGATCGGCGGAAACTGACCATGTGACTCGACTCAGGTCGTCCCCGTGCGTTTCAACGAGGACCCTCTCCTCTCTGCCTTCCATCCGTTGCAGGCGGGCAATGCCGTCTCCGTCACCACGAGCTCCTCGGTTCTCCTCGCCTCCGTCCCCCACCTGTACCGGCTGGCCAACTCGCCTGTCGTGATCCACGTGGCGTTGGAGCCCTATCCCTTCCCGGATTATTCCGTGATCAGCTCCATCCGCCAGTGTGGTTTCTCCTTCCTCCACTCGGAGACCATCCAGGAAGCGCAGGATATTGCGTTGACCGCCCATGCTCTGGCCCGCAAGTCCGGCAAGGGTGTCATCCACTTCTTCGATCCGGCTAATTCCGTGCGCGATGAGCCCATTGCGGAGGAGAATGTCGATATCGTCCGGACCCTGTTGACCCTTGGTGGCAACGCTGCGGTCCACTCGGACGGCTCTGGTGTCCAAACTTTGTACACGGACAACGGCCGTGAGGCCACCGTGTCCGAGGAAGTCTCGGCGAACACCGCGACGGAGCAGACCGAGGCCCCGGCTCCGCTGGCGCAGCCGTCTCAGACCCCGTCCAGCGTGAGCGTCGATGCGTCCTCGGTGGGCTCTTCGAAGCGGGACAGCAGCACAGACAGCCGTGCCCCTAGCTCGGTTGCCACGACCGTTGAGGCTTCCGCTCTGCGTGCCGTCAGCGCGGCGGATATCTTCGAGTGGACCGCTCAGATCTGGCGGGTCCTGTCCGAGACAGTGGGGCGCGAATACCACGCTATTGAGTACACGGGGCCGGCGGACGCCACCTCGGCGATCTTCGTCTTTGGCTCGACGGGTGTGTTCGTGGACATCTTGTCCAAGGAGGACATCCCCAGCGAACTCCAGAACGTCGGCTTGGTCACCGCGCGCCTGTATCGGCCTTGGGTGGGCGGTCAGATCGTCAATTCGATCCCCAGCTCCGTCCAGCAAATCGCCGTGCTGGAGCAGGTCCGCAAGACCACCAGATGGGGCCCCGCTTTCATGGATCTTCTGTCGGGCTCAACTCCCCCCACTGCCCGTGGATCCAGCCCCAAGATCGTCGGTTACCGATTGGGGTATGTTGAGCCGTCGACTGCGATTCAGGCTCTGCGGGGAATTGTCCAGAACTTGGAATCTCCTTCCCCGATCCAGAACCTCGAGATCGGAAGCTCTAAGGTCCCCTCCCTCGAGACTCCCCTCGAGCAACCCCACATCGAGAACGCGTACCTGAAGATCCTGAACCAATTGTTTGGGGAGCGTCTGCACATTGCGAACCAGCTGGGCGCCAAGGATGCCGGCGTGTCCTCGACCATTGCGGCGACCCCCGAATATGGCTTCGGTGCCCTGATGGCGCGCATGGAACACCGCCAGCGCTTCGTCAAGGAAGTGGAGGAGGCGTCCAAGGCCACTGGCTTCGCGACGGATGTCCCGAAGAACTGGCTCACCAAGTGGGCTCTCAACGTGGCCGACGCCTCCAAGGCCAACAAGCTCGCACCGGATGTTATTGCCCGTCTGTCGAATGACGGTTCCCAGGTTTCCCGCACCCTCCTGAAGTCCAAGCAGCTGTTCTACGATGAGTCCAAGTGGCTCATTGGTTCGGATGCCTGGGCTTACGATCTGGGCAACTCGGGTGTCCACCACGTGCTCGCCTCCGGCGCCAACGTCAACATGCTGGTGATCGATTCGCAGCCGTACTCGGAGCGTTCGGCGGCCGACCCGACTCGCCGCAAGAAGGACATCGGTCTGTATGCCATGAACTTCGGCAACGCCTACGTGGCCTCGGTCGCGGTCTACGGCTCCTACACCCAGGTTCTGCAAGCCATGGTGGAGGCTGAGCAGTACAAGGGTCCCTCCGTCGTGGTTGCCTACCTGCCCTACAACCAGGAGAACGACTCGGCCCTGACGGTCCTTCAGGAGACCAAGAAGGCGGTCGACCTCGGCTACTGGCCCCTGTACCGCTGGAACCCCGGCAATGAGGAGAACGACGAGCCCAAGTTCTCGCTGGATTCCGATCGGATCAAGCGCGAGCTGGAGGAGTTCCTCCGCCGGGACAACCAGCTCAGCCAGCTCATGCGCCGCCACCCCAAGTTTTCGTCCGTGCTCTCGGAGTCGTACGGCACCGAGGTTCGCGACCTGCAGAAGCGCAAGGCTAAGGACTCGTACGAGAAGCTGCTGGAGGGTCTGTTCGGTGCCCCCTTGACCATCCTCTTCGCCTCCGACAACGGCAACGCTCAGAATATCGCCAAGCGTCTGGGTAACCGCGGTCGCGCTCGTGGATTGAAGACCATGGTGTTGGCCATGGATGACTACCCGCTGGACGATCTGCCCGCCGAGGAGAACGTGGTCTTCATCTGCAGCACTGCTGGCCAGGGTGAATTCCCCCAGAACGGCCGCAGTCTCTGGGAGCACGTCAAGAACTCTGGAGACCTGGACCTGTCCAACATCAACTACTCCGTGTTTGGTCTCGGTGACAGCCACTACTGGCCCCGCAAGGAGGACCGGATCTACTACAACAAGCCGGCCAAGGACCTGGACGCCCGGGTGGACTTCCTCGGCGGCCGCAAGCTGACTGACATCGGTCTGGGCGATGACCAGGATCCCGATGCCTTCCAGACTGGCTATTCCGAGTGGGAGCCGCGCCTCTGGCAAGCTCTCGGCGTGGACAAGGTTGAGGGCCTGCCCGAGGAGCCCGCTCCGTTGACGAACGAGGACATGAAGATCCAGTCCAACTACCTGCGTGGCACCATCGAAGAAGGCTTGCAGGACGAGACGACCGGTGCCATCTCGGCGGTGGATCAGCAGCTGACCAAGTTCCACGGAACCTACATGCAGGATGACCGCGACGTCCGTGATGAGCGCAAGGCGCAAGGCCTGGAGCCCGCGTACAGCTTCATGATTCGCTGCCGTCTGCCCGGTGGTGTCGCGACCCCGACGCAGTGGCTGCAGATGGACGCCATCAGCAGTTCTCACGGCAACGAGACGATGAAGCTGACGACGCGACAGACCTTCCAGTTCCACGGCGTCATCAAGCGGAATCTGCGCGGCGCCATGCGTGCGATCAACAAGTCGCTCATGACGACCATCGCGGCGTGCGGTGATGTCAACCGTAACGTCATGTGCAGTTCTCTCCCCGAGCTGTCGCAGTTCCACCGCGAGACGAACGCCGTGGCCAAGAGGATCAGTGACCACCTGCTCCCGGCCACGACCGCCTACCACGAGATCTGGCTCAAGGACGAGAATGACAAGAAGGTCCAAGTCGCGGGTGACGCCGTCGTTGACCACGAGCCGCTCTACGGCCCCACCTATCTGCCTCGCAAGTTCAAGATCACGATCGCCATCCCTCCCCACAACGACACGGACGTCTACGCCCACGACATCGGCCTCATCGCCATCAAGGGCGCCGACGGTTCCCTGGAGGGCTTCAACGTCCTCGCCGGTGGTGGCATGGGTGCCACCCACAACAACAAGAAGACGTACCCCCAGACGGGCCGTATGTTTGGCTACGTGCCCGCGGACCAGGCCCACATCGCCTGCGAGAAGATCATGCTGGTCCAGCGTGACTTTGGGGATCGCAAGAACCGCAAGCACGCCCGTATGAAGTACACCATCGACGACATGGGCGTCGAGGTCTTCAAGGGCAAGGTCGTCGACCTCCTCCCGGAGAACATCCGCTTCGCGGAGCCCCGCCCCTTCAAGTTCGCCTCCAACGTCGACACCTTTGGCTGGATCAAGGACGAGACGGGCCTGAACCACTTCACCTGCTTCATCGAGAACGGGCGGATCGAAGACACGGCGGACTTCCGCATGCGCACCGGCCTGCGCGAGCTGGCCCAGCTCAACAAGGGCGAGTTCCGCCTCACGGGCAACCAGCACCTGATCATCTCCAACATCAAGGACGAAGACCTCCCCGCCGTCAAGGAGCACATGGCGAAGTACAAGCTCGACAACACCTCCTTCAGCGGCCTGCGTCTGTCGTCCTCCGCGTGCGTCGCCTTCCCCACCTGCGGTCTCGCCATGGCCGAATCCGAGCGCTACCTCCCTATCCTGATCTCCAAGCTCGAGTCCACCCTCGAGGAGGTCGGTCTGGCGCAAGACAGCATCGTCATGCGCATGACGGGCTGCCCCAACGGTTGCGCGCGACCCTGGCTCGCGGAGGTCGCCTTCGTCGGCAAGGCCTACGGCGCTTACAACATGTACCTCGGCGGCGGCTACCACGGCCAGCGGCTGAACAAGCTCTTCCGCCAGTCAATCAAGGAGGACGAGATCCTGGATATCATGAAGGGTCTGCTGAAGCGGTATTCGCTTGAGCGGAACACCGACGGCGAAGAGCCCGAGCGCTTCGGCGATTGGTGTATTCGTGCGGGTGTCATCAATGAGACTAGTGATGGCATGAACTTCCATGAAGGGGTAAGTTTTCTAGCATAGAATTGTCCTTGTAACTGGTCAGATTTACTAACGGTCTATGTGCAGGTTGCGGAAGAGGACGAAGACGACGAGTAAACGGACATTACAAAAGGATATTACAAAAGGAGCATTCTTGTATTTTGTTAAAGCTTGGACTTGAGGACTTGATCTCATGACTTTTATTTAGACAATGATATCTTTATTTCCATTCTATTTTCTGGAGCCATAATTCGATCGAGCATTTTCTTTTTTTGTCTGTTGGTGATGGACGATCTGAAACTGACTGCGATGTGGTGTATATCCTGTTTTACAGCACATCTGCAGGCTTACATTTCCCAGCTTGAAATACTTCTGATACTGACAACTTCGACACATTCGTAAATCAATAATCAAGCTTGTATAAAGTGCAAATCAAACGTCTACTAGAATATGAAGAAGGCGGTGAGCCGAAATTAATTCTGCCAGCCGGCTTATCAGTGACTGATTGCTTGCTCCACCGGAGTTCGTTCCGCGATCTTGATATCAAAAAAAAAGTTCCAGCGACATCCGACATTTACTCTTCCATTGAACAGACACTACACACCTCGCTCTTGAGATCTTCTCTCAACTAGCGGATATCGTCGATTCCAAACCCCACCAATAACAACACTCCACACCAAACACCCCCCTCTCTCAGACAGACCACAAGAGAAAAAAAAAAAAAAAGCGAACCCACACAATGTCCACAGAAGACGACCCCATCATCTCCTCCTACGACATCACCCTCAACGACTCCGACATCTCCCGCTACGTCCTGCAATACCTCGACCGTCCCGCAGGCCACAACTACGATGACCGGCACGGCCAAAAACCCACTTCGCTGCGCCTGAAGCCCCGCACGGGCCTTGTCGAGGTCGACGTCCCTGTGAACACGCGCGTTAACTACGATGTCGAGAAGGGGTTGAGGTATGGGGATGCGCTGAAGAAGAGTCGGGGCGCGAGGGAGGGCGCGGGGTATGGGATGGCGGGGGGGTTTAGTGTTGCTGGTGGTGGTGGGGGGAAGGTGAAGACGGAGGGGGGAGCTGCAGGGAATGGCGGGGATGTGGATATGGGGGGCATGGGGACGGGGGAGGCGAGTTTGTTGAGGGTTCAGACGTTGGGTGGGAGGATTAAGATTCCGGAGGAGGGGGATCCGGTTTATATGTTGGCTGCTTTTAGGGATGGTGAGTTTGGTTTCTTTTTCTTTCTTGCGTTTCTTTTGAGGGATGGGCTTGGCTGACGGATGCAGGAAATTTACATCTCTCGCCCGTGACGGCTGTCGTGCAGCTCCATCCGCAGCTGCATCATCTGGATGCGCTGGATGAGATCCCTGCGAAAGGACGAGGCGGGAAGGGAGCGCGGAAAGAAGGGGAGGAAGAGAGGCAGGCTGAGAGCGAAGCGCGGGCAATCGATGTCAAGATCAAGGCTGCTGAGGAGGGCGGCGCTGCGGTGGTTGCGGGCAACCTGGACCTTTTGAAGAAGATGCAGGATGAGAAGTGGGGGCGGTATGAGTGGGTTGATGCTGAGGTTGGTTTTTACTCTCCCTTTTCATGCTTTTTATCTTTGCATCCTTTCGTCTCTTGTTCATTTGAGTTGGGAGACAGCTAATACTAACGGTTCGATAGACGGAGGAATCGTGGGACGTGTACGAGAACTTCATGATGCATCAGGATGTGGAGAACCTCCCGCAGCTTGAGTCGGCGATCAATAGCGAGGAGTATCTCGACCGGATGAGTGCGCCTCGAATTGATCCTGCGCGGCCAGAGATGACGGGGTGGGCGATGAAGCAGAACCGGTCGACCCAGCGTGGGTAGTAGGGTTGTATTGCCGCATTACGAGTTTATCATGATTGTACTATTCTTCTGGGTGTATATATGTGTTTAGTTGTCTCTTCCATTCCAAAATATGTCCAACATCCTGTATGTCAACTATTATTATAAATACAATAACCGTGGCAAGCAGTATAAAACCCAATCAGGCAAGCCGATCGCCACTCCAGATGGTCCAGCCAATCAGACAGCGCAAATCCCTGTCCCGACCACGTGACCTCACGTGCCTTATCGGCGATCGCGCGCGGTGTTTTTTCAGCCCTTTTTCTCTCTCTCCTCCGGTCTCTGTTCGACTTCACCATCTCCCTCTCCACCTTCTTTTCCCTCCTCCCTCTTCATTCTTGATTCTCGTTGATTCCTTGGTGGAGGGCTGCCGGACAGCTGTCAGTCCCATTGACGACGTCCCAACAAGGGACTCAGCTTTCAAATTCTGTCCCTTCTACTTACTTCTTTTTAATGACACTGTCCATCGTGCATCCGATCCGTCGGCATTGAGCTTAATTGTTCTGCATCATTACTTATTTCCCGCCGTATATTTTATTTTAATTCTCCGTGTCAGTTATTCAGCGATCTCCGTGCGTCATGTTATCTCGTCTCGCGCGTCAGAAAAATGCGTTGTCACATCTCCGCCTGCCGCATGGGCGCCGGGTTTCGCCATCGCCCGCGGCCTTGCGGTTGTATTCCAACTCCCATCGATCGTCCTCGCCGATAAATACCCCGTCGAACCTGTCTCACGAACATCCCCGTCGCCCGTCCTTCCAGTCCAATCGCAGTCTGGCAACGGCAGCCGATCAGTCGGCAATGGACCAGGGGCCCTACCATTCCTTCGATCAGCCGGATCGACTAGCTCCCCTGTTTCAAGCGCCACCGAGGGAGTTCGATCCATCGTCTTTGATCATCATGGATGAGCTACTTCAAACAAAACCCAAAATGCTGAAGCGGAGTCGGGGACTCGGTGGCAATGAGGACGAGATGATGGCGAACTTGGATATCTCGATGAAAGTCGGCCGGTTTGACCGGGCAGCATCTCTGATCACGCGGTTGGGAGAGCTCTACCCCGTTGGATCGCCGGAATATCTCGCCCTGCATAATCGCTATCTGAAGGAGATGGTGCAGCATATGATCGTCACGCGGCAGCGCGATTTGGCCTTACCGATGCAGAGGTGGTTTGAGGTGGATATGCCTCGGGGTGGCTGCACGCCGGATGCGACGACTTACGCCATCATGCTCCGCATGGCACTGCGCATGCTCCACGGTGCGAAGAGAGACCGGACCGTGCGTCGGTACTGGGATCTCGCTAAGAGAGCCGCTCTCGAGGAGGAGGTCTTGGCTGTTCCTATTTTATCAGAACTGGAGCTGGGTGAACTTTCTGAGGTGAGGTTTTTTTTTTTTTTTTTTCCGTGGCTGCTTTTGCGATAATCTTAGGTACTGACTTCTGTTTCACTAGATCTGTGCTTCGGACCTTCAGCGCGTTGCCATCGGCAGTATCCATTCGGGCCCAGTATCGGAGACTCACGAGCCTTCCTTCGATTCCGTCCCTGAAGTGAGGCCCGTGGAGCAGAAGGGCGTGGGACTCCTGTCACTGAAGGAATCACTCGCGTCCTTCTCCGGCAGTACTGAAATCGACTTCACCCCCAACCCTGCCTATACCGACGCCGAGAACGAGGAACTATACAACCAGCTCAGACAGCGCCAGGTGGAGAGCGATTCTATCCAATCTGCCATGCACCGTTGGCGCCATGAATACCAGGAGAGACAGAAGGCGGGCCTTGATATGACCGCCGGGGGGAAGAAACTCGGCTACATCATGAACCAGTGGCACTCCGGCCTCGTCTCCAAGCTGCACGAAGAGCTCAAGCTGGTGGAGGAGGCAGAGAACAACCCTATCCGAACCATGGCTCAGAAAGAGCGCTGTGATTACGGCGTCTATCTGCGCTCTCTGGATTCGGAGAGAATTGCTGCCCTGACGATCCTTGCAGTGATGTCTGCCTTCAGCCGCGGCGGGATGGAGAAAGGATTGAAGTTGTCGGCAATTGTCACCTCCATCGGCAAAGACCTCCAAGACGAGCTGATTGCGGAGAGAGCTCTTAAGAGCCAGTCGGGAGATAATTCCGACGTACGGCGAGTGAAGGCCCTGAAGGAAATCCTGGCCGGTCGAAATCAGAAAGACGGTCGGCCGCGGTGGCAAGGCCTGGTCCAAAAATACCAAAGCGAGGATCCGACGGTCATCTGGTCGCCGCGAGTCAAGGCTCGCATCGGGGCTGTCCTGATGACTCTGCTCTTCCAATCGGCCAAAGCCCCGGTTGTCCAGGAGAACCCGGAAACGAAGAAGAACGAGGTCCTGATGCAGCCCGCTTTCCAGCACGCCTACAAGATTACCTGGGGCCGGCGCATCGGGTACATCCACCTGCATTCGGATATTGTCAAGATTGTCGCCAAGGAGCCCGCTGGAGAGCTCTTGGGCCGTCATCTTCCCATGCTCTGCAAGCCCAAGACGTGGGGCGGCCCCAGTGACGGAGGATATTTCCTCTATCGAAGCACTATCGTCCGCACCACGCCGGGCGAAACTCTGCAGCCCGCATACGTGAAGGCGGCGCTGAAGGACAATGGACTGGAGCAGATCCGGGACGGCTTGGATATTCTTGGCCAGACTGGGTGGAGGATCAATCGCGAAGTGTTTGACGTGATGCTCGAGGCGTGGAACTCCGGCGAGGATATTGCTAACCTGGCCCCGCTGGAACCCAGCTTGCCCTTACCTGAGAAGCCCGCCCCCGAAGAGGGTTACGAGGCCCAGCGCAAGTGGGACCACACCATGCGCGATATCGAGAATCGACGGACTGGTCTGCACTCCGTGCGATGCTTCCAGAACTTCCAGATGGAAGTGGCCCGGTCTTACCGGAATGAGACCTTCTACCTCCCTCACAACATGGATTTCCGTGGCCGTGCCTATCCCCTCCCGCCGTATCTGAACCAGATGGGCGCGGACAATGCCCGCGGTCTCCTCCTGTTCGACCAGGCGAAGCCGCTTGGCACAACCGGCTTGAAGTGGCTGAAGATCCAAATTGCCAACTTGTCCGGATTCGACAAGGCGAGCATGTCGGAGCGGGAGCAATTTGCCATGGACCATCTGGACGACATCCTTGATTCGGCAAACAACGGACTGCACGGGAAACGCTGGTGGCTCAAGGCCGAGGATCCCTGGCAGTGCTTGGCTGCGTGCTGCGAGCTGCGGAACGCCCTCCGGGAGGCGGATCCCACGCAGTATCTGTCGCGCTTGCCCATCCACCAAGATGGTTCGTGTAACGGATTACAGCACTATGCTGCCCTTGGTGGTGATAAAGTCGGTGCCCAGCAGGTTAACCTGGAACCGTCGGACCGCCCGTCGGACGTGTATACGGGTGTCGCAGAGTTCGTCAAGGAGGTGGTCGCGCGCGAAGCTGCCGAGGGCCACCCGACGGCGAAGCTCCTGGACGGCAGGATTGCGCGGAAGATCGTGAAGCAAACCGTCATGACCAACGTCTACGGTGTGACCTTCATGGGTGCCATGAAGCAGGTGCGCAAGCAACTGATCGAATTCTACCCGGATCTGTCCGCCGACGAAAAGAAACAAGGCGCGCTCTACATTGCCCGCAAGATCTTTGAAGCCCTCGGATCCATGTTCCACGGGGCGCACGAGATCCAGTACTGGCTCGGTGACTGCGCCAGCCGGATCACGCAGTCCCTGACTCCGGAACAGATCGAGGCCATCGGCAAAGAGGCGCTGACCCCCGCCAAACCCGGTTCGAAGACTTCCAAGCCGAAAAACAACGCTCTGACCGACAAGTTCAAGTCGACCGTGATCTGGACGACGCCTTTGGGCCTGCCTGTGGTACAGCCCTATCGTACTCGCAAAGTCCGTCGTATCGCCACTACCCTCCAGGCCCTGAGTCTCGTGGACATGGGATCGGACGATGCCGTCTCCCGGCGGAAGCAACTCCAGGCTTTCCCGCCCAACTTCATTCACTCTCTCGATGCAACGCACATGATCATGTCCGCCACCGCCTGCCAACGGGCCGGCCTCACCTTCTCCGCCGTGCACGACTCCTTCTGGACGCACGCGGGCGACGTCGACTCCATGAATCACATCCTTCGCGAAGCTTTCGTCCGCATGCACTCCGACGACGTGATCAAGCGACTCGCCGCCGAGTTCGAAGTGCGCTACGGCCAGAACCTCTTCCTGGCCAAGGTCCCCAAGGTCAGTCCCATCGGACGCAAACTGGCCGCCATGCGCAGCAAGAAAGGCGCCCCATCCGGCAAACTCCAGGAACTCCTGCAGGAGCACAAGCGCCAGCAGCTCCTGAAGTCCGATGACCCAGAACTGCAGGCCCAGGGTCGCGCCATGGTGACGCCCGCCAGCATGTTCGAGGAAGCCGGCGGCACCGACAGCGACCTGTACATCCCCAACTCTCTCGGCGAGACAGTCGTCGGCCACGTGCCGGAGAACCTCGCGCAAGCCGAGCGCAGACCCGCCGGCATCGAGGCCGACTCGGAAGACCCCGCGCTTCAGTCTCTCCTCAGCGACCTCGGCGACACTTCGCCCAAATCTGACGGCCTGGAGGGTGTCTCCGAGGCGGACGCTGACGAAGCAGACATCGACGGACCGGACGGCGGCCCGAACAAGAAGAAGAGCGTCGTCACCCTCTGGCTCTGGCTCCCGCTGCGGTTCCGCGACGTGCCTCACAAGGGCGCGTGGGATTTGACCCGTATCCGGGACAGCAAGTACTTCTTTTCTTAGTGTCTTAACTTTTTGTTCTCTCATGGTCTTCTCTCATTATCTGAGAGGGAGTCACGCATTGGGTTCGGCGTTGGGTGAATTTCACACAAAAAAGGAGGCAGGCAGGCAGGCAAGCATGTACAATTGAAGAAAGGGGTGTCCGGTTTGTTGTCACTGTCTGATGTTATAGATCAGACCCCTTCTTCTTTCTGTTTCTTTCTTCTTCTATTTGTTTTATTTCTTTTATTGGCAGTTCCCCCCTCTGTGATATACACTTTTGGATATACTGGATGGTGGACTTTCTCTGTATTATATAGCATGTTGATGTTTCTCGCAGCGCACGAGTGAAGATGGATGGATGTATATATATATGTGTGTGTATGTATTTACATAGAAGAAACTTATCGATGTATCAATATTTAATCCAGCGAATCTTCTTTAGATCATACATACGCGAGTAGTGCATTGGTGGGTGGTGACACCAACTAATCTCGACCAGATCGGAGAGAGAGGTGGCTAGAGGATGTCATCTATAACCAATCACATATAATCTGGCAAACCAAAGCTTGTTCATAATTAGGTGGATACGTAAAGAGTCAGGCCTATCGACTGGGACGGTAATAAAAACATGTTAAATGAATAATGAACGAATGACTGAACAACGCATTGCAATTCTGTAGATCATGATTGATCGCCATGATTCAGAATGCTATCCTGTTCGTCCTCGGGGTATAACGAAATTATAAGCCAGCTAATAAGTAGTAATCCAGGAGACAAGGTAGAGATAGACAGACAGGCAAGAGAGAAGAAATAGAGAGCAAAGGGCTAGAATCAACGTGAAAAGAAAACAAGCCAGCTATACGTAGTCGTAGGTGGGACAACGCCAGTCAACAACAAATGAAAACACAAGAAAACAAATGAAAGAAAAATTAAGACCTAATCACCAATTGAAACCCCTGTGGGCGGTAGTTAATGACTGTATGTGCGTATATTCTCCTTCCCCTCGCTTTTGCCCTTCCGACTGTCGTCCTTCCGTTTGAGACGCGCCTGTGCGGCGAGCATGCGCTCGGCTGGGATCGAGTCCCGCTGGACGGTGGCGAGGCTTTGGCGTCTGCGGGCGCGATCTGCGCCGGTGAGGGCGTCTGGGAGCGCAGACACGGCGTCGAGGCTGTACTTGACTGGGGAGCGGCGGCGGGTGCGCAGACGGTCGTGGCGGACTTGGTGGCGGTTGTCGGTGTCCAGGGATGCGAGGTGGTGGGCGAGCGCGGTCATGCTCGTGTGGGAGGGGCGGTAGGAGCGGTAGTTGTCGAGGTCGTGTTTGTGTTTGGCTGTGTCGGCCGTGGCGTGGTGCGAGGTCGGTTTGAGGGATGGGTAGTCCGGGGGCGAGGAGGGCGGCAGGGCGGAGATGTTGGGCTCTTCGTGGTAATGGCCGCCGTTTGGTTTCAACGGGGACTCCCCTGCAAAGGAATACGGGCGCTCGCCACGCGTCTCCAGGCCTAGTGTTTGGGCCGCTCGTCGCAGCTCTAAGTCCCCGAGGGAATTGCGCGCGTTTTGGTGCGAGCGCTGGCCCTTGGCTGCGCGCGGACTCGGACTCGGAGGCTCATCTATCTCCTCGGTCTCGTCGTATTGTGGCTCCCGCTGGGGGCTGGTCTGCCCAAAGTCGAACATCTGGACTCCTGTGTGGCCTTTTCGCGGGCTCTCCGAGTAGCGACTCGCTCGGACCCGGAGCTCGGGCAGTCTCTCGATGGTGGCCACCTTCAGCTTCAGCAGATCGATTTGCTCCAGCATCTGCCGGCGTTCTTCATTGAAGGACTGCTTGAGGTCTTCCTCCGTCTCGCGGCGTTGCTGGGACGCGGTCTTCAGGCGTTCCCGGTACTCCTGGATCCGCGTCTCCAGTTTGGCCTCCCGCTGTCGCAGTTTCGCTTCCTTCTCCTTGCGCCGGCCCTCGTACTTGGTCATCTCCTGCTTGACGCGTGCGAGGGTCTGCTTGAGGTTGGTGTTCTCCTTCTCCAACTCCGAGGCCTTCCGCTCCGAGCTCCGCGCCAGGTCCTTGAGTTGACTGAAGTCGGTATCGTGGCGCTTCATCTCGGTAATCCTCGCGTTGGCCTGACCCAGTGCCTGCTGGGTTTTGCGGAGCTGTTGATCCGCTGTGTCGGGCGCGTCCTTGGGTGCGACTGCGTTCGTCGCGTCGTCCGCGTCCGCGTCCACTCCCACGACCCCGTGCTGCTCGAGGAGTTTGCGCAGTAAGCCGACCCGGTGCTTGTATTGCAGCGCGAGCGCCGTCTGCTTGGTGAGGTCCTGCACCAGCTTCTCCTTGTCGGCGTTGGTGTTCTCCTCCACCATGGTCGACGCCAGTTGCGTCACGTGACGTTCCATGTCGGCGACCTTCACTTCCTCCTCCTTCAGCTTGTCCGACAACCGCAGGGCTTCGGCATCCTTCTTCCGCGCGTATTGTTTGGCGGCAGACCGATACTGGATGAGTTTCCTGATCTCGCGCGTGGTTTTGTTGCGATAGCTGTCGAACTCGGCCTTCCAGTACTTGCCCGACTGGGAACGGGGCTCGTCGAGATTGATCGTGTCGTCGTTATTCTCCTCTGGCGATGCGGCAGTGGAAGTCTGGGTTATCGGTTTGGACGGGGGCTGTTCGGTGCGGGAATAAGTCGATTCCACCGACCTGGCGGTTTGTTCGCGGGAATCCAAGAGGGCTTGCGTGAGCTTGCTCCGCGGTTTGCCTTTACTATCCACGGACCACTGGCTACTCAGCGGTCCCGTCGTGCTGGCCGGCGTCTGGGGTTTGTCCCGCTCTTCTCGTCTGCGTTCGTTGTCGACCACTCCATCCCCAAACGAGACCGTTTTGCGACGGTTCGACGCCGTCCCCGGTGTGACCAGAATACTCTTTGTAGGGGACAACATGTTGTTTACTGCGGGACCAGCATCGGTTTTCGTAGACGGTTGGAGGGTAGGCGGCTTCAATACATTGCTGTCGTCCCGCGAGCGATCGGTTGGTAGAGACTTTGGCTTTGGTGTCTTCTCGTCGTCGTCCTCTCCGGGGGTGCCAAACAAAGCGCTCTTAAAGGCGCGAATAGCAAAGACGGGCGCAGGGGTCTCGGGGGGTTCCACGACCTGAGATTTATCTCCTGGCGACCGAGAAACCATCCTCAGTTAGCACTCGACCGTCGCTGACAGCCTCCAACATTCACGATGAAACAAGGGAGAGAAGGGATGACTTGTTGATGCAGCACTATTGGTGACGAGGGGGAAGTGGAGAGCGTAGGTGGACGCGCCGCAAAGGCGCAAAAGCTCCCCGAGTGGGGAACAAACACAACACAAACATACCAGCGGTTTGGTCGTTCGGGCCCGAGATCCACTCTAGCATGACGACTGGAGAGAGCCGAAACCACGAGGAGACAGAGCGATCAGCCAGGCGAGGCAACTATTGGGTAGAAAGAGGACAGAGGATTGACGTGGCCATCGTCAACACCCCAGCCTGAGGCCGCTTTGTTGATGGCCGGATTAACCATCGGGCCGGGTCTATCATCTCCATCTCCATCTTGATCTCTTTCTTTCACTTCTCTTCTCTTCTGACTTTTTTCCTCAATACACTTCTTCCTAATCTACTCCCGATCTTGAATATGTCCCCTTCGGAGATATAGAGGGCTGCAGCTTCGGCTGCATCTTTGTCACCGCGATCCCTTATGGCAAAGATCCATCACGATTCAATTCCACACCGCCCAAATTCCACCACGCCCCGCTATGCCTCCCAAGCACAAGAAGAACCACCATGCCCCCAAAACCGCCTCCCCTAGGGCGGAGAAGAAGAAAGCGGCTTCTCCATCCCAGCTGCATCCCACTGGGGATCCCTTCACCGCGCCCGTAGTCGCCCCTACCAATTACCAGGAGATCCACCAGAACGAGGTGGATGCCCTCCGATCCATATATGGCGATGACTTTGAGGAAGTCCAACACCGGCGCTCAGCTTGGCAGGTAGGCCGGATACCTCCGGTAACCGTTGTGATTTACACTGACGGGTCCCGTAGCAATCGTCCGAAGTAGCCTTCAAACTGCACCTCCGATCCTCCGCCAACCCCGACGTGCGAGCCGAGCTCCTAGTCGAGTTGCCAACGACGTACCCCAAGACCGTCCCGAACCTGTCCGTCGAGAACCTGGAGAACTTGCGGCAACGGGCCCGGGTACGGATTCAGGACATTTGTCAGACGAAACCGAAGACCCTCCTCGGGGCGGAGATGATCTACGAGATCGCCGTCGCCATCCAGGATGTTCTCGAAGATGTCGCAGAAGCCCAGGCCCAGGACAAGGATCTCCCCAGCTTGGAGGAGGAGCGCATGGAGCAGGAAGCCGCGGCCAACGAGCGTGCTGAGCAGGAAAAGCAGGAGGAGATCCGCAAGCAAGAGGCCGCCTCCGCAGAGGAGGAACGGGCCCTCCAGCTGCTGCTGGAAGATCGCGAGCGCACCAAGGCCCGCATCTCCCGGCGGAAAAGTCGGACGGGCTCCCTCGGGATCCAGGAAACCGTCGAAAACCTGCCGGACGCCATCTCGTTTGACCCCCCGGTGGTCCTGAGCAGTGCCGTCGAAGGCCCCCTGGTCTTCCAGGTCGTCTACGGGAAGACCCTGCTGAAGAGTACACCAGGGAAGGCGACATTTGCGGTCCGGCCCGTGGTGTCGGGCAATCGGTCCGGTGCACCACTTCTGGTGTTGAAGGAGATCGCCCTGGACGAGAAGGGGCAGGAACCGTTACTATTTCGGGAACGGATGCGCACGAGCGAGGACCGGCTGGAGAACCTGAGGCGATTGCGCCATCCGAATATCGTTCATTTCGTCGGTTTGAAGATCCAACGGCCTTTGGACGTGGCGGAGTCGCCCGACCATACCTGGACCGTCCATGTCCTCCTGGAACACGCCAACAAAGGGTCCCTAAATGAGTTTCTCGATATGGTGGGGACCGTGCCCGTGGAGATGCTCCGGAGCTGGACGATCCAGCTCCTCGAAGCGCTGGAGTTCTACCATCGGAGTGGACTGGTCCATGGCAACATCCATTGCGGCCGCATCTTCTTGTTCCGAAATCCCACGGGGAGCACGGTCGTCAAACTGCAATCGAGCATCGAGGAGGCGCTGCCTGAATCTGGAGCCCCCCACCGACCGCTAACGACATCCAAGTCCCCGTTCTGGCTGCCCCCCGAGCTGACCCAGGGGAGCGCGCCGCTCACCACCAAGACGGACGTCTGGGATCTGGGAATCACCTTCCTGCAGATGGCCTTTGGGCAGGATGTCCTCCAACGGTATACCTCCGTCGATGCACTGATGGGTTCCCTCAACCTCTCCCTGCCGCTGCAAGATCTCCTCCATGAGATTTTCCGGCCCGATCCGAGGAAGCGGCCGACGGCCTTCCAGCTACAGCCGTCGGAGTTTTTCCGGGTAGATCTGCCGTTGGTGGTCCGGACGAGCGCCTCCAACTCGATATCACTTCCGAGGCGCCCGCGTCTGGACTCGTCGGGTGCCCTAGCAACCTTCTCGCGATATCACCAGGATTTCGATGAAGCCGGTCGTCTGGGCAAGGGGGGCTTCGGTCAGGTGGTCAAGGCGCGGAACAAGCTCGACGGTCGATTCTACGCGGTAAAGAAGATCTCGCACAAATCGGCGGCGGCCTTGAAGGATACGCTCTCCGAGATTATGCTGCTCTCGCGACTCAACCATCCCTACGTCGTCCGCTACTATACCGCATGGCTGGAGCAGGACTACACCGCCGAAGAGCACGCCCTCTCCTCCACCGAAGGTGACTCGTTTCGCAGCGACGATTCCCACGAGTTCGGCTACAGCACCCCCGGCCTGGACTTTATCAGCTCCAGCGGTTACCCGAAAATCGAGTTTGGCTCCGACAGCGAGGAGGAACACCACGAGCCCATGTCACCAGGGGCGAAGGCTGAAAGCCCCGACACGTACCATGCCACTGAGAGCAGCACCGGGCGGGAACTGAGTCGGGTCCGATCGGGCTCCCAGAGTCGCCCCATCCTCACCACCCTGTATATCCAGATGGAGTATTGCGAGAAGCACGTGAGTGGAACTTCCATGCCACCCACTCCCCCTAGAATTCTGCTAATCGTACACAGACCCTCCGGGATCTCATCCGAAATGGCCTGTATGATGATGTCGAACGGTCGTGGCGGTTGTTCCGACAGATCTTGGATGGACTGAGTCACATCCATTCTCACGGGATCATCCACCGCGACCTCAAGCCCGACAACATCTTTATCGACGTCGCCAACAACCCGCGGATCGGTGATTTCGGTCTCGCGACCAGCGGGCAGTTTACCACCGCCGTGCGCTCCTCCGATGCGGCTGAGTTCGAGGGAAATCTCACCCGGAGTTTGGGCACGACGTATTACGTGTCACCGGAGATGAAGTCGGGCTTCACAGGACACTACACGGAGAAGGTCGACGTAAGTACCGGGCGACAGTGACACGGGAAAATGGAAGCTGACCAGTGCAGATGTTCTCTTTGGGAGTTATCTTCTTTGAAATGTGCCACCCTCTCCCGACCGGCATGGAACGGGATCAGACTTTGCGAGAGATCCGGGAGAAGGACCATACGCTCCCGCCTACTTTCCAATACTCGGATAAGGTAATCCAGGGCCAGATCATCGAATCGCTACTGAAACACAATCCGAACGAGCGCCCGTCGGCTTCGGAGCTGCTTCATAGTGGTCAGATCCCCTTGCAGGTCGAAGAGGAGACATTCCGACGTGCCATTGTCCACTTGCTCTCCAATCCCAATTCCCCGGACTACAAAAAGATCCTGTCAGCCATCTTTTCTCAGTCGCCCAAGAAGTTTGAGGATATGGCCTGGGACATGGACTCGCGGGGAGCGCCGGCGGCGAACGAACTGCTCGTCCAGGGTCTCGTGAAACAACGCCTCACATCGATCTTCCGCCGACACGGCGCCGTCGAGACGACGCGACAAATGCTGTTTCCTCGTTCTCAGCACTATCATAACGGGGCCGTGCGGTTGCTGGATTCGTCGGGTAACCTCCTTCAGCTGCCTTTTGACCTGACCCTGCCCAATGCTCGTGCGATTCCCCGGCAAGACCCGTCCCTGGAGAAGTCTTTCACGTTTGGCACCGTGTATCGTGAGATGTCCCACGGCGGCGAACCGCGCACGCATAAAGAAGTCGATTTTGATATCATGTCGCCAAACGCTTTAGATCTGTCCTTGAAAGAGGCGGAAGTCATCAAGGTGCTCGACGAGATCATCGAAGAGTTCCCCCCGTTACGACTAGCCTCGATGTGCTTTCTCATCAACCATTCGGATTTACTCCAACTCATCATGGAATTCTGCCGCATCACTCCGTCTCAAGTCCCCTTGGTCAAGGAAATTATGAGCAAGTTGAACGTCGGGAAGTGGAATATGCAAAAGATCAGGAGTGAGCTTCGCTCCCCTTCGATCGGCATCGCTTCGACCTCGTTGGACGATCTTGCCCGCTTCGACTTCCGAGGTTTGTTGGCTCCTCCCACTCCTCGAACGCTCGTTGACTAACCTTGGTAGACTCTCCGAAACAAACTCAGAAGCGGCTTCGGGCGATCATGGAAGGCACTCCGTTTGCCGAGCGGCTGGCGCCCATCTTCACCCGTATCAACCTACTGGTGACGTATCTGCAAGGGTTTGAGGTGAAACGGAAGGTGTACGTCAGTCCTCTGGGGAGTCTCAACGAGAAGTTTTACCGTGGCCGCATACTGTTCCAGTGTGTCTTCGACAACAAGCGACGGGATGTCTTCGCAGCCGGTGGTCGATATGACTCGTTGGTTCAAGAGTTTACTCCCAAGCTGCTCGGCAGTAGTCCCCAGACACATGCCGTCGGCTTCAATCTGAGCTGGGACCGGCTCAGCTCGGCCATGGTTGAATTTCTTAGAGCGCCCACGAAGACCCCAACCAAGCATCCTGAAACGGATGCTGGGGTTTTCTGGAGAACCAGACGGGTGAGTCTTTCCACATGCAACCTTCCTGGTTTACTCTGTAGCCCCGTCACTAACATACTCCAGTGCGATGTACTTGTGGCCAGTTTTGATGCCACCGTGCTGCGCACATTAGGCGTCAAGATCGTGCAGGACATGTGGGCAAACGACATCAGCGCCGAGCTCGCCGTCGATGCGCTCTCCCTTGAGGACCTCATAAGCAAGTACCGCGACCACAATCACGGTTGGATCGTGATCGTCAAGCAAGACAGCCTAGAGCGGGGCTTCAAAGTGCGTTGTCTCCTGCCGTGGGAAGAGTTCGACATCAGGAGCCCGGAGCTAGTCCCCTGGCTGCGGAACGAAATCTGGGCGCGCAATCACCGCGAAGGCTTGGTAGATCCCCGACAAATCCGACCACTCAGCCAAGCGGACGTCAGCGGCGGGGCGAGCGAGCGCGCCAACGACGTGCGCATCCTCCTCTCCCAGCACCGCAGCAAGAAGACCAACCGGCGGAACATCGTCGAATCCGCGCTCGTCCGCTCGCGCGAGGTCATGGAACACGCGTTGAACGGGCCCATCGCCGCCATCGACACTCGCGACGATCTCCTCGAAGCCATCCGCGACACGCGCCTGTCAGACCCAGACAGCTGGCGCACGGTCATCCAGAACGCGCCGCTGACAGAGCGCAAGTACCTCAGCCAGGTGCACGAGCTGATGACCGACCTCGCCAACGAGGGTCGTGCCCGTGACGGGGCGGATCACTACAGCAACGCTTTCATCTACAACTACCGTACAGGTTCTTGCCTGTACTACGATTTGGGAGGTGCAAATAATCAATGATGATCTAGATATATATATACATAACTAGATGTACGGAGTCATGTGTTATGCCTGTCATGTGTTGAATGTTCATGTTTTTCCTTCAGTTGCATTGCATTTTGATTTGCGTAATTTGGTCGATTTTTTGAATTCTCCTCTCCGAGTTCTATAGCCAATACCATAGCAAATATACCCTTTCGCATGCCGGTAAAACCACCTACCTGTTTGCATGTATTCCTGCGTCAGGACAACAAAACACCTGCAAAGCAAGACCAAATCTAAAGCGATGAATATTATATGATAAAAGGTATCTCTGTTATTGTACAGGCCAGATGCAAAACATGACGGTAATAAATATAATCGATGAAAAAAAAAAGGAAGAACACCCCAAATCAACCCAACTTGAATCAAATCAAAAACGGGAAGAAAAGAAACCTTAAACTAATCACTATCATCATCACTTCCGTAGCCCACTAATGGCCCCGATGGAGCCTTGGCCGCTTGCGTGGTGATATTGCCCCCGGCCATACTTTGTAACGCGGCCACTGTCGAACTGTTGAAGATTCCCCCTCCACCAGTCACCTGCCCTTGTGCAGCGGGAGCAGGAGTATCATAGGCAGCAGCAGCACCAGCAGACGACGACGACGCACCCTCAAGCATAAGCTGCTCAGCCGGTGCCTCAAGCTGCGCCGGCTGCTCCGATCCCTCCAGCGCCTTAGTCCGCGTATACCAGATCTCATCTGACGGCTCGTAACCCTGGAGACCGAACGAGCCCTCGATCTTCCGCCGCTTTTTGGCCTCGGGGTCCTTGCCCTCTAGCTCGGCGACGTAGTCGGCTGGGAGGGCCCTTCGCACGGCCTCGGCGGCTTGCTCTTCGAGACGGCGGGCTTCGCGCTTTTGCGCGAGCGGGTTCGGGTCGACGGTTGCCCAGCGCACGTTGAGGATCTCGCTGTGGTCGAGGCTTTGGTGGGCCATGGCTTCTTTGGCGAATTCGGCGTTCTATTGAGGGTTAGTATGTGGGAGCATAGGGACGTACAATGGCATGCCCGGAGAAGTGCAGGGGGAGGAACTTACAGCTGTGTTGGTATATGTGACGAACGCCACTCCCCGCGCAGTCAAGACACGGATGCGATCAATCTGCCCCCACTCCTGGAAATGGCGCGAGACAACCTCCTCGATATCATCCGAGACGTGGATGCGGCCCACGTACAGCGTGCGATTCTGGCGCGTGAACGACCCCACACCGCCCATGTCATCTCTGTAGTCGCTGAACTTATCACGGCCAAAGCAGTCAACGTTGGGGTTGAACAGGTCGTGAAGTGTCGGCAGACGATGCAGATACTCGCACTCGTGGCCCTTGTGGCAGACGCCGCGCGCGAAGAACAAGCAGAAATAGGACCCCGTGACCTTATCCGCCCGCGTGTATCCGCTGTCCTTGGCGATGTTGCAGCGGCCCTCGGCGGCGTGCTTGGACAGGTACTTGTCTTCGCGGTCGCCGCCGGACCACTTGTTGTACCAGATGTTGAAGATGGTGCCGGTTTGCGGGGGCGGTTCGGACTTGACGGTCGCTGGGTCAATCTGCGGCCGGGCAGGACGACGCTTGCGGCGGATGATCTTTTTGGTCTTCTTCGCGGCGACGGTGCTGTCGCCTTCTTGCTCTGGCTCTTGGGATTGCTGGTCGGTGGTGGTTGTTGTGAGGGCGTTTTCGTCGGTGGCGGTCTGTTGGTCCATGACTGGAGTCGGGGAGGGCTCTACGGCCCCCGGAGCATCGATGACTGCCGTGTCCGCCATTGTGAAAGGATGAAGATCTCTTAGGCGGGGAAGGGGAAACTGGAGAAGTGTGATGGAAGAAGGATACTTTTTGACGATTGAGATTCGCATCTCGGAGGTCGATGCTTACATAAGACGAGTCAGTCTTGGCATCGACGATTTTGAGTTGATATGAGATTCTTATCGCCAATCCTCAGTCCAGCTATTGAAGCTTGCTGCACATCATCCCTGGAGAGCTTCTCCTTTACTGTTCTCTGCTATAGTCATACAGGGCATCTGCGAAACTAGCCGAGCCTACCTCTCCGATCGCGTTTCTTTCTTTGCTACCCCGACTCCGTCCCGTTGTTGCAGAGTCCGCGGGGCTCCCACCGACAAGATGGTGAACATCACGGAGAAGATCAAGGAGTACGTATGGCATGGAGTTGGTCGTGGGGACTCTAGGTTCGGGCACCGGAGCTGACACGATCCAGGATTGAGGATGAGATGCGCAGGACGCAGAGTAAGTTCATCTGTTCTCCCCGCAAGCTGCCATCCGCCGAAGAATGCCCCGCGCTAACAATCCGATAGAGAACAAGAACACAGGTACGACCACGCCGACTTACCTATTATCCCCATGAATTTATTCGGTCTCTGACATATTTCGCCTGCAGAATACCATCTGGGTCTGCTCAAAGGGTACCTCGCCTTTCCGCCCCGTATCTCTCCCCCCGCCCCGCTAACAAACGGATAGAAAGCTTGCCCGACTGCGCGCCCAGCTCCTGGAACCTACCGGTGGCTCAGGCGGCGGTGGCTCCGGATTCGATGTCAGCAAGAGCGGTGACGCGCGAGTGGCCCTGGTTGGGTTCCCCTCCGTCGGAAAGTCCACCTTCCTAGGCCAGATCACGCGGACGAAGGCCGAGACCGCAGCCTACGCGTTCACCACGTTGACGGCTATCCCTGGTGTGTTGGAGTATGGCGGCGCCGAGATCCAGATTCTGGATTTGCCTGGTATTATCGAAGGGGCTTCTGAGGGTAAGGGGCGAGGGCGGCAGGTTATCTCGGCTGCTAAGGTACATACATCTCCTCTTTTTTTTCCAGGCCCAAAGTTGGAATCTGACGGAAGATAGACAAGTGACTTGATCATGATGGTCCTCGACGCCACGAAAAAAGCAGAGCAGCGCGCTCTTCTAGAGGCGGAACTGGACGCCGTGGGAATTCGGCTGAACAAGGACCCTCCGTATGTTCCTCTGCTTCGCCTCTCCTCTCCCGGTGGTGGATGAACTGACCGAACAGGAACATCTACTTGAAACAAAAAAAAGCGGGCGGCATCAAAACCACCTTCCAGACACCGCCCAAGTACCTCGACGAGAGGATGATCTTCAACGTGCTCAAAGACTACAAGATCTTGAACTGCGAGGTGCTGGTTCGAGACGAGAATGGTACTTTATTCCTTTTCTTCCCTACTGTCACAGCCACAAGCAAAGACTAAGTAACTCGCAGCCACAATCGACGACTTCATCGATGTGATCATGAAAGACCACCGGAAATACATTCGCTGGTAAGCCATCCCCTATCAATTACCCACCCTAAACCCCAACAAGAATCAAACTCATAACGAATGACAGCCTCTACGTCTACAACAAAATCGACAGCGTCAGCCTCGACTTCCTGGACCAGCTCGCCCGCGAACCCTACACAGCGGTCATGAGCTGCGAGCTCAACCTCGGCGTGCAAGACGTCGTAGAACGCCTGTGGAAGGAACTCCGCTTGATTCGGATTTACACGAAACGGTTCGTCCTCCCTTCTACTCCCCAAGCTATCTACCCCCCTAGTATAAGATAAAGGGGGAATAAGAAAGAAAGAAAGAAGTAAATGCTAAGCATCCAACAGAAAAGGCGACGAACCCGACTTCTCGGAGGCCCTCATCGTCCGCCACAATTCGACCATCGAAGACGTGTGCGACCAGGTGCATCGCACACTGAAGGACTCGTTCAAGTATGCGATGGTGTGGGGCGCCAGTGCGCGCCATGTGCCGCAGCGGGTGGGACTGAGCCATCCTGTGGCTGATGAGGATGTTGTGTCTATTGTGGCGAAATAAATGAAATAATTAGTTACTTGCTTGCTACACTGTTCCTGTCTTTGAGCGGTAGAGGAGATTTGTGTAGTTTTACTCAGGTTCTACGGTAGGTTTCTAGGGTGTGATTGCACAGGGATGATTATGGATATCTGTAATGGTTCGTATTAAAGATATTCAATTAGGTGAAAGCAACAGTAACAATGTCCCAGACAATTGTCAATTTGACCAGACCCCGAAAAAAAAAACGCCAGAACAGAAACAAGATTATAGCCCCTTAAGCGGCAGCGGCGGCAGCAGCAGCGGCGGCAGCCACGTTCTGCATGCCGATGGTGGGCTGCACACCCACACGCTCATTGGCGAGCAGGTCGACCAGGAGCGGGCTGGGGATGGACTCCCGCTCGGGGAAGAAGGCCTTTTGGCTGGTCTTGTACTTCAGGACGCTGTCCAGGTAGATGTCGAACAGGTAGGAGGAGTCCAGGGGACCGCCCTTGGCCTCGGGGTGGAACTGGGTGCTGAAGATGGGGCGGGACTTGTGGATCATGCCCTCGTTGCTGGAGTCGTTGAGGTTGACGAAGTAGGGCTTCCACTCCGAGGGCAGGGTCGAGGCGTCGACCGCGTAGCCGTGGTTCTGGCTGGTGATGTGGCAGCGACCGGTGCTCAGATCCAGGGCAGGGATGTTGTGCGCGCGGTTGCCGTACTTCAGCTTGACGGTGCGGGCACCGGCGGCCAGAGCCAGCAGCTGGTGACCCAGGCAGATGCCGAAGATGGGGACCTGGGAGTTCTCCATCAGGCAGCGCAGGTGGTGGGTGGTATCCTGGCAGTGGGTCGGGTCACCGGGGCCGTTGGAGATGAAGACACCGTCGAAGTGGTGGGCGACCTTGTGGATGGGGAAGTCGAAGGGGAGGACGGTGACGCTGGCGCCGCGGCCGACCAGGCTGCGCAGGATGTTCTCCTTGACACCGCAGTCGATGACGGCGACGTGGCACTGGGGGTCGGCGGCCGCAATGTGGAAGGGCTGCTTGGTGCTGACCTGACGGACGAGGTGGATCTGCTCGGGATCGGTGAAGGCCTCGTCCTGGTCGGCGTCGTACTCCTCACCGACGGTGATCCGGGCGAGGGAGGAACCCTGCTCACGGAGGTAGGTGACGATCTCGCGGGTGTCCACACCGGAGATGGCGGGGACGCCCTCGCGGGCGCACCACTCGCCGAGACTCTCGACGGCAGTCCAGTGGCTGTACTGCTCAGCGACGTCGGCGACGACGACACCGGCGGCCTGGAGGTTGGGCGACTCAAAGTACTTGAGCAGACCGGACTGGTCCTTGGAGGCGGAGGGAACGCCGTAGTTGCCGATCAAGGGCTGGGTGAAGACCAGGATCTGGCCACGGTACGAGGGATCGGTCAAGGACTCGGGATATCCGACCAGAGAGGTGGTGAAGACGGCCTCGCCGGAAATGTTGGAGCGGGCTCCAAACGACTTTCCGTGGAAGATGGGGCCATCCCGGATGGTGAAGGTAGCGCGTTCAGGAGCAGGACGCTGCTGACGAACGGTCGCCATGAAGCGAGACTGCATGGTGGCCTTCATTGAAGGGAAGGCAGAGACCCGGGCGGGCATGCCCTTGCTGAAGATTTGGGCGAACATAATGGGGGAGATGTGATGATTCTAATGTGATGATTCTGATTCGTTGATGGGGAATTCAGTAGTTTCCAGAAGCTTTCCAGAGGTGATCCGAAATGTAGTCCTAATTGAATTTCTATTAGCATGCTGTTCATTGTTCGAAGGGATCCGGGGAAAGGCAGCCGTACCTGAGAAGTGAAGATGGAGGGTGCCAAACACATAAGCGCGACTGTGGGATTACCAGTCACTAAATTAAAAAAAGGGAAGAGATCTGTTAGATCGACATGAATGAGTCTTTAGTGGGATTGTTGATGGGTAGGTAGTGATGTGGTGGTGAAGGTTGAGATGGAAGAAAGAAAAGAAAGAAAGAAAGAGAAGGAGAGGAAGAAAAAAAAAGCTTTAAGAAAAACGGACGGCGGCAAACCGGACAAACCGGACAAAATCACGGGAAAAAATCTCAGTGGGGGAGCCGGCACGTGTTCCGGCTCACCGACTCTGCTGGGCCAATCATCTCGCTCAGATTGGGCTGATCCGATATTCGGACTGGTTTGTTCAACGCGTTTCCCTTCTCTAGGTACCAGTCCCTCTCCCTGTCCCTCCAAGCGATATCTCAACTCGGTCGGATCCACTATTATGGTGGGCCTTGGACTATTGGACTATTGATGTTAGTTGGCCACCGCGGTTATCGCTTCGATTTTTCAACGCCAACACCCTGCGGGATCCACTGTCTATCGCGACTGGACTTTGCATTGGAGGATGTCGGATTGCTTAATTCACAGTCTCGTTCCTAATCTATTCTTAATCGGACGGAGGAATTTAAGTAGGAAACAGGGACGATGAGAGATGATTTTTGGTTGCAAGTGGATCCGTTGGCTACATGCCGCATGAAGTACATATATTCATCCCGAGATGAATGGTCGTTGACTCCCAATAGACCCCACCTCTTATCGATCTCGTCTGGGCTGTCGTGATACCACCGACTCAGGTCCGTGAGCGCTGAGAAGATGGGTTGGGAAACCTAGGTCACCATCGCCTAGCAGACATGATACATCCATTGGGCCGATGCCATGAAGATCCGTCGCGGATCTCTCCAAGTTTAGAACGGATGAATTAGCACGAGTTGTAGGCTGCGGTTGAATGCTACATGGTTTAGAACATGGGGTAATGAAGAGTCGTCTATACGGAATACCTGTTGAGGTCCTCTTGCACGCGGAGACGAGGTCATCTTTCCAGCCACCCGCAATGCAGATCGCTTCCTGGGATCCCATGCAGCGACGAAAATGCCGTTCCCTGCTTGATGTGATGAGTCACAGATGGGCTGGATTGGCCTAGAGGGGATCCAGTTGTGCATCTCTCCTGGATTTTCCCTGTCACAATGAGTACTAAGTATCCAATCACCTCTATCTATCGGACATGACTCTATCGGGTACTCCGAGATTGGGGGCCATCTTTGTTAGGGATCTTCCCGTCGCGCAGAGCGTCAACAGGATTGCACGGTCACGCGTCTGCCACTCCTCCAACTCAGGTCTACCCTATACTAATGGATTGACTGTACTATCCAAACACATTACTCATGAAGTCGAAGTAGGACATATTGAAAGTAACTCCCACGCGAACTCGCCTGGAGATTTACACCAAGGAATCGCCTCGTTATACGCACGGCGTAGAGAGCATGCAAGATATGCACACCAGAGCCCCGCCCAAAGGCCAGCCAAACGGTGGATTTTTTTTCGGGGAGGTCCCCTATGGACATCATTCGCCCATGCCACGTCAACCGGGGTTCGAAAGGCACGGAACCTTCGTCCAGGAGCAAACGAGAAGATCAAACGAGCGGGCCATTAACTTCATTTGGAGACTCGACATCATCAACAGGTGCATCAACACGCTGCTCCAGGCGCCGCACTGTTCCTGGATCTTGCAGAACAATAACGGCAGCACTTTGGCCACCAACAAGACCCCGTCTGATGCAGCGACGATGGCCTGGAGCTAACCCCACCCCGAATTAGACTCCCTCCCCATGCCGTACGACCAGGGCACTAGAACGAGCACTGGGTGCAGAGGCACTTGGCGTGTCGATCAACTACACCGAGAGCGTCTCGAGAGTCTCGAACTGGTTCCTCGCGAGGGACAACGACGTGTGGGCTAACCTGGGAACCCGCCTCGGTGGCCTCGCCGCTGTGCTGGATTTCAAGACCGGGACTACATGTGTCCTTGGACCGGAAACGACGTGGTCAGCCGGCAGGTGGCACACCGCGAACTAGCGGGTTCATTCGCGCGGCCGGCAATGCGGCCTTGCAGACTAACGGGACATTTGTCGGCGGGCGCCCGCTACCAGACAGAAGGGACCCCTCGACCTGGGATATCAACCAACCACGCACTGCTACCTGTGGTCGATCCAGGCGATCTGCACTGACGAGTAGCGGGAGATTTCCATGTGGGGGGAGAATGAGACACTGTAGTCATTCATTCAGTCTTTTTCTCTTTCCTTTCTTTACCTACATCTTCGGTCTCTCTGCCTTGAGTCTTCCATCCTTTACTCTTTCTCTCTATCAATGGGTCGGTCCTGATCCTTATGATGTCTTATATACTTCAGCTGGATGTAGATTAAGTAATGGATGATGTGGCTGACTCAATGCTGACTCAGGCCACGATCCAAGAGACGCCAGTCGACGATGCGATCAGGATGAAGATGGATGATGCTCTCTCATCTTCTGTATCATTGATTTTCTGTCTCAAGGGACTTGCCCAATGAATGACGATCGATCTGGATGAACCTCGTTGGCGATCGAAGCTTCTCGAATCTTCGAGCAGGCAGAGGCAAAAGTGAGGAGCTGCGGTCAACGTCACACGTCACATCACCTTTTCTATCGTCAACGGTCTCTTTCTTCCTCTCGTGCAGGAACCGTCAAATCAGCCAACTCTTCTTGCTGACTTCTTTTTTTCTCTCTCTCCTCCTTGTCTTTCGTCTATCACCTTTGTTGTCAGATCGTATTTAAACCACTATTGAGTTCTCACCTGCGTTCTGTTCCCCAGATCTATCTGGTCACCGCCCCGAATCTTCTACGTCATTCACGCTCTCTCCCCCCCACTTCGGTCCTTTTCCCTCCCCCTCCGTCCAAGGCCGCCGTGGCTGACTCTCGCCTTGGACGTCGACTGTATATTCGATCTACAACTCGTCAAATTTTCTCTCACGACGTTGTGATTTCTCTCTGATTCCGAAAATACGTGACCCTTCTTCCAACAATCATCCTCGGTCAACACCCCAATTCCGAAAGCGAACGACACAATGGTCGCGGAAACGAAATTGTACGACTCCCTCAGCGTCAAGCCTGAGGCGTCGCAGGATGAAATCAAAAAGGCCTACCGCAAGGCGGCTCTCAAGTACCACCCGGACAAGAACAAGGATAACCCCCAAGCTTCTGAGAAATTCAAAGGTATGACCTCCTCGTCCCTAGCCCCGACACGACCAGTCTCACTGACTTTGCTTTCTTTTTCAACAATGTAGAGGTCTCTCAAGCATATGAGGTCCTTTCCGATCCCGAGAAACGAAAGGTCTACGATCAGTTCGGCCTCGAGTACCTACTACGCGGGGGTCCCCCTCCCGGGCCCACCGGTGGTGCGGGCCCCGAGGGCAGCCCCTTCGGCGGCGGCGGAATGCCCGGTGGATTCTCGTTCGGAGGGATGCCGGGTGGTGGTGGGGGTGGCGGTCGCACCTTCCACTTCTCGACAGGGCCGGGCGGCGGCGGCTCTGGCTTCCGGTTCAGCTCCGCCGACGACATCTTCCGGAATTTCGCCAAGGCCAGTGGTGGCATGGGCGGCGGCGGCGGCGGCGGCGGCGGCGGGTTCGACGACGATGATATCTTCTCCATGTTGAACGGTGGTCTCGGCGGAGGTGGCGGCCCTCGCGCCCGCACCACTCGCGGCCCCGGTGGATTCCCGCAGTCGAGTCGGCGGGGACCAACGCCCGAGCCCACGGTGGTGGAGAAGGAGCTGCCGCTGACGCTGGAAGAGCTGATGCGCGGCACCACGAAGAAGGTGACGGTCAAGAGCCGGTCCTTTGACGCCAGCGGCAAGCGCACCGTGCAGGACGTGACCTTGGAGGCCAACATCAAGCCGGGTTTGCGGACGGGCTCCAAGATCAAGTACCGCGGGGTCGGGGACCAGGAAGAAGGCGGCCGTCAGGACGTCCATCTCATTGTGACAGAGGTACGCAATTCCCTTCCCCCCCTTTTGAAAGTCAAGAGCAAGACAGAAGATGCTAACAATCCGTAGAAAGAAAATCCCAACTTCAAACGCCGCGGCGACGACCTCGTCACCACCGTCGATCTCAGCCTCAAAGAAGCCCTCACCGGCTGGGACCGCATCGTGCGCACCATCGACGGCAAATCCATCCGGGTGTCGAAACCCGGCCCGACGCAGCCCGGCCATGAGGAGCGATATCCCAATTTGGGCATGACGATATCGAAGAAGCCCAGCGAGCGGGGGGATCTGATCGTGCGGGTGAATGTGAAGTTCCCCACGAGTCTGACTGCATCGCAGAAGGATATCCTGAAGGATGTTTTGACTTGATCGTTTTTTATTTCTTTCTTTTGTCGTGCTGGGTTTGTGTGATTTAGGAGTAGCATTGGAGTCGGCGTTAGGGAAGGGATGATGATGATGGTCATGTATATTCTTAGATCAGACGAAAAAATAACCAAAGTCCTTTCATATGTTCATTACTCGATATACTTCAACAGTGGAGTCCGTATCCTTCCAATCCCCTCATCAGATCCCCTAAACCCAATCGGGAAATCCACCGTAGTCAACCCGTGACCTCATGCGGAGAAGCCAAAACAACCGTCACCTGCTCTCCTCTCCTCCTCCTCTTTCTTCTTCCTTTGCTCTGACTTCCTCCTTCCACAACTCATATCAATACTCGATATTACTTTCAAAATGCGTCGAAGAATAACCCTCCTCCAGCACGCCTCCACCCCCTACGACCCAACCCAAGCCCACCTCTCCCCCGACGCCCTCTCCCTCCGCACCCTCGACGCCGCCCGCGAAGACCGCACCACTTTTGCTTTGGATGAGATTCCTTCTGAGGTGTGTTCTCTTCTTCTCTCTATCTCTATCTTTCCCCCGGACTTGTTTGATACGAGCGAGCGCGTGTGGACGAATACAGGCGGTATCACATCAAACAGAATGAATGGGAGAATTCGGAGCTAATGCGGTGTGTTATGCTGGATAGCTCAGGAAAGTCCTACAATCATGCTATCAGCTTCATGTGAGGTGGGCGAGTGAGAGACCCGCTGGGGCGCCGGCGCCGTTTGCGAGTCGTGTTAGTTCCGGGTTGCATGTTTTGTTTACGCCTGGGGAGGGGGTGGATGGGGATGGGTTTGTCTCTTCCTCTTTCTGGTGATATGTCTAGAGTGTGAATGTGGTTACTGATTATAGGATCTATTTTATCGTTGTAGAGAGTCTCTGTGTCAGACACTGAAGCAAGCATTCGGGGATGAGGTGGATTGTGTTTCTCCCGAGGTACGTCCGCACCCTCCTTTCTCATGCTCAACTGAGTGGAAAAGATAAGACTAATGAGGATAGTCATCATTCATCACCCCCCCAATCCTCTCCACCCGCTTCGCCGCCTCTACTTCGTCCCAATTCTACTCCCGTCTTCCATCCCTCGACTCCCTCATTGCCTACATCGAACGCGGCGTCTGCGCGTCGTCCTCGGACCCCGATAGCTGCCACCAACAAGCGGAGGCCCTCCGCTCCGCTGACTCCCTCGACATCAACTACGATAGTATCTCGCATGCGCTGACCGTCTCCGGGTTCTGGGACTCCGCGCCGCAAGGCGGGTGGACGGAGGAGATTGCCAAACCGGTCCGCAAGGGGACGGATCAGATTGAGGTTGGCTTGCTCGGTGCCGAACCGGCGAAGGAGCCCGAGGAGATCAAGATGGGAGGCTTACTGGGTGTCGTGGGGAATGATGATCAACTGAGTATGTCCATTTTATCTACCCATTTGTCTTGCGATAAGTCGAGTCGGATGCTAACCCGCTAGAACCCACGCTTTTCTCCTTCCCCGCACGTCATCACGATCTCCCCAACGAAGCCACCTACAGCGTGTCCTTCCCCCCGCCAACAGGGCTGCACCCAACAATGACAATCTCCCTGCCGCAGGCATCACTGCATCGCCCGCCCGCTCCACCCGACGCGACCTGCGCGCTACACACCTACCTCACGCTCCCGTCCACCATCTTCGGCGACAAGTACCAGCTCTCGACAACCGACCCGCTCTTCCTATCCTCGCACAACCTCGCCGCCCTCCGCGCCGTAGCAGGCGAAACCGACCTCGAAGCCCCAGACTGGTCCGTCTCCCGCTGGGGCTCAACCTGGCTCCTAGAGCTCGCCACGCCGGACCCAACCTCCGACGAATGGAACGTCACCGTCCCACTCCACCTCCGCTACCTCAAGCCCTCCGAGTCAGGGATCCGCTCCGCAGCCGTGCCCTGGCCCGTCGTCTTCTGGGCCTGCACAGCCGAAGACGGCACCAAGATGGGCGTCAATCCCTTTGACAGGGCGAATCTCGGCTGGGACGGCCTGTTCGGCCCGCGGACGATGTTCTACCAGCTGCACCCGGCGCCGCAGCCGGGCGCCCCGCTCGTGGAAGAGCTGGAGGTGCCTGTTCTTCGACTAGAGAATGAGGGTATCTTCCAGGGTAAGGTGATTGAGTTGGCTACTGTGGCGGTCATCTCGTTGGGATTTGTGTGGGTGTTGTGGAAGTTGGGATTGGTGGTGCGGGGTTCGGGTGGAGGCGTGGATGCAAGGAAGAGGGAGAAGAGGGGGAAGGCGGAGTAATTTCTGTTTTTTGTCCTTCTTTCCTATATTTTTTTTTTTTTTCATTTGGTTGATGGGATATTCTCCTGCATTTAGCGAGCTTCGTCCTCTGGATATATATATATATAATGGTACAGTGGTGGTATCATTGCGTCAATCGTAGATATATACAAAAAAAAAGAAAAAAATAGAAGGATAAGAAAGATATAGAAAGAGCCTGACTCGTAGACCAGATCTGACACAGACACAGACAAGCCATATGTGAATGAAACGGTCCCTCAAAAGCCATGAGCAAAAAATATTTTTTAAAGAGAAAGTCAAATCCTCGTAGTCGGCATCGGCGTCGAAACATCCGTGTCAAGAAACGTATCCAGATCATACTGCGACAAATGCGGCATATCAATCAAGACGTCGCTCAGCCACGAGAAGCCCGGATAGTCCGCCAGGGAGTGGGTGGACGGGGCGCGCTCGCGGTCGGTCCAGTCCATGGGCGGGGCGGAGACGTCCGCGTTGACGCGGAGGACGTCGCGGAGGGCGCGGGTGTCTTCTTCCTTGCGGCGCTGGTGGAGGAGGATGAGGAGGTAGGCGGTGGAGTAGGCCTCGCGCATGACGTCTGTGTTGTAGGCGGCGGCGACCTCGCGGAGGGTGCGCATTGCGTCGCCGAGGAGGAGGAGGGAGGCGCGGGTGTCGATCGCGACGAGGGTGCTGACTATTTGGAAGGGAACGTTGGCGACCTGGTGCCAGGGGCTGTCGGAGGCGACGAGGTCGCGGGAGGCGCGGAGGGCCTTGGCGGCGAGGGCGAGGACGCGGTCGAGGAGGTCGCCGGCGATGCCGGTGTGGAGGGCGCGGAGGCGGCGGTAGATGCAGAGCATGAGGTTGCATTGGGCGAGGACGAGGGTGGGTTGCGGGTGGATGAGGTCGAGGACGTGGGTGAGGGCTGCTTCGAGGTCGGGGAGGTCTTGGGTGGTGCTGGGGTCGAGGTTCTCGGAGATGGGGAGCAGGTTAAAGATCTCGGTGGTGTAGCCGGAGGGGCGCGGGGTCGGGGGGAGGGTGGTGGCGCCGTAGAGGACGACGCGCGAGCGGCTGAGCTCGAAGGAGATCCAGGTGTTGAGGTGCCGGGCCATGCCGAAGAGGCGGCGGCGGAACTCGGGGTCGCAGGGGTAGGGTTCGTCGGAGGAGGTGGGGGGGATGGACTGGCCGAGGAGGATGGGGTCGGGGTGCGGGGCGGAGGAAGGGTCGGGCGGTTCCAGGTGGAGGCCGGTGGCCTCGATGAGGTGCATGAGCGTGCAGCTGGCCATCCAGGTGGCATGCGGGGAGGCGGTCATGCGCAGGTAGGCGACGCGCAGGACCCAGCCGGCGATGAGGTCTGCCGCGGAGGGCGAGGGCTCGGCGAGGACATTCTGCTCGAGGATGAGCCGGGCGGTCTCGGCCAGCTGGAGCTCGGTGGAGGTGGCTTGGCGGCGGGAGAAGAGGTAGCCGAGGGCGGCGACGCCACAGAGGACGGCATCGTAAGGACCAAAGGCGAGGGCGGACTCGGCGGTGGGGGGCAGCCAGCGCCGGCTCACCTGGCGGAGGAGGCTGTCGCGGTCGAGGAAACCGTAGCAGGGGTCGATCTTGTCGAAAAAGATGTAGGTCAGGGAGCGCATGTCGTCCTGGGAGATGGTCTCGACGACGGGGACGGCGCTCCGGGCCGGGAGGGTCGAGGGCGGGTGACGGATGCCGACGTTCCAGGCGAAAAGGTGCAGCTTGGGGGCATTGCGCGGGTCAATCTTGAGGGCCAAGCGACGCACGAAGGCGGCGCCCGAATTGGCTTCACGCGAGTTCAGGCGGATGCCCGTGGAATCTCCGGGGGCGGGTTGGTCGTGATGTGGGGGAGGGTGGTTCTTGGGAGTGGGGTCGTCGTGGACCACACTGGCGACGGACGGGGTGTTGGTGGGATGGGGACGGAGAGGTCGGACGTCCCTCTTCTTGCGCGAGAGCAGGTCATACTGACAGTCGACCCCGAACTGCAAGCAGGTACTGCAGGGTTGATCGCCGGAGCATTTTCGCTTGCGAGATTGGCACGAAGTGCAGGCGACTCGCGAGCGTTTCCTGGAGTGGTCAGCGGGGGGGTCAATCGGGATGGATTCCATGAATAGAATCAGAGATGAAGAGAGAGAAGAGAAAGGGTAAGAATAGGTAAGAATAGGTAAGAAGAGAGATGAGAAGAGAGATGAGAAGAGATGAGAGATGGAGAAGAGGAAAGTAAAGAAAAGATGAGGAGAAGAAATGTTGGAGAAGAAGACCAGCCAATAACAGCCCGGATGGCCCAAACAGGGAACCCGACCATGTGACATTCCGTACCTGAGGTATCTACCATTATATCTCAACTACTTCAGCACAATTACTCTCTATACCTACTCCCATTCGGATATCTCATCAGATCCTCCAATTCCCGCAGATCAGGCATTCCCGCCGGTCCGGGCATATACTGGGAATTCTCCCGAAAGGTCGTCCCATTCCACCACAGCTCATTCTTATGCAGGGCCTCCATGATCTTCCCGGCGTCGATGAACGTGCGAATCTCCACCATCTGGCCTTCGTGCCAGCGCGTTACCCAGACGTTGACGATGTCAAAATCGTCTCCTATATCATTCATCAGTCTCAGATCATGACATAACATATATAGCAAGAGAAAGAAAAAAGGGAGACAAGGGAGGATACCAGAATTCATCACCCCCCTAAAATTAACCTCCGCAACACTCCACCGACTCTCACACCCCCCGTGGATCGCCCGCGGATGAATCTCAAACCTATCCGCATGGTCGTAAAACAGCACACTCACCCTCCTCAACGCATTCACATAGAAATGCATCAAATCCCCATAGTGCCCCGCAATCGGGTGGTTGCCCATCACCGTGAAGCTGACGTTCTTGTGGATGAGCGTAAACAGCTTCGACATGTCCTTTTCCAGGCTTTTGAAGGCGTCCCAGATGTGCATCTGCGTTACGTAGGGACAGGTCGTGGACGGGTTGTCGAAGAGGAAGCCTTCGCGGTTCTTGTCCGGCCCGTGGGTTGGGGGGCGGGGGTAGGGGTTGCCGATGCCGTCGCCGTTGCAGTCGCTGTCTGGGTCGGCTATACCCGAGCCGTCGCAGTCGGGGCCCTCGAGGGGCTTACTGGGGGGTTGTAGTTGTAGGGCTTGTTGGGTGGAATGGCTGGCCCAGATGCGGAGGCAGTTGGCTGGGACGCTGGTGAGGAGGAGAGCCGGGATGGTGTATTTGAGGATGTGCATTTTCTTCTTTTTTCCCTTCTTTTTTCCCGTCCTTTTTTGGTATGTATGTTTTTCTATTTTATTCTTCTATTGTCTTGTCGTTACAGGGCTAAGATAGTGTAGTATATCTGGAGTATAAACGGCACGTAGAATATATATATACAGTCATAAATATCCGAACTATAATCAACCGTAGCTATGTCGTACACGGACGATTCCAAAATAAGCCGTTTTCACATTCCCATAAAGAATACTACTCCCTAGGTAGTAGGGACTAATCATAGTTCACCAGGACTGCATCACTCAATTATTATCTACCTAATAAGTACTAAAGGTACAACTATAACGAGCAACTCAACCAGATATCTTATATTCCATAGCACTATCTATATTGCAATGCTGTATCCAACAACTCAACACATGGGATACAAATAAATCTAATCCACTTGCTTTCCTACATAGCCCTCATCTCTTATACAACGGACCAAGAAGTAGCACAAAGAGTAGGAAACAAAAAAATAAGAAGAAAGAAACCAAACGCCCAGGTATATTTCCATGTCCCTTTCCCATCTGCACGCCAACACGCTAAGTGAACAATCGAAGAAAATAACTAAACTGAGGTATGGAGGTGGGTGGGGTGGAGGTACACATGAAAAAGAAAACAGAGAAAGGAATAAGGAGGGGGGGGGAGGGAGGGGGAAAGAGAGAAAGGGAGGCCAATAAATCTCTCCGGGTATATACAATTACACGAACCAATGAAATGCGGCGATGAAAGACTCTTATAAAACAGACGCAGTCTGCCGCTGCACGGAGGTCGTGTGGCTGTCTTCCTCCGTCACCGTCTTGACTGGCTCAACTGGATCAAGATCTAGCTTTTCCTCGTCGGCGTCCGGCCGGGCGTCCACGTCGGAGGTGGAGACTTTATCTTTGATGCTCGCCTCCGTGTCCGAGGCCGAGTCCCATGACCGGGCCGTGGATACCGAGTGGAACTCGTCCTTGTCTTGAACCCGGGCGGGAGATGCTCCGCGCGACGCCTCGGAGGCATCGTCGGTGGGGCCCAGAGGCAGTTCAGCAAATCCGTTTTGGGTCTGTTCCGTCTCGGGTGACGGGGGAGAATGGGAGACGGGTGACCTAGATGACGAGATGGACGGGCGGTGGTGCGGATCGCGGGGCGGGAGGGGCAATTCGGACTGATCCTGAATGGGCGAGCCTGGAGG